>NW_020455632.1:456918-501826 GCF_003342845.1 Nothoprocta perdicaria
GGGGGACCCCCCCACACACACACACACCCCACACCCCGCGCCGCTGCAAAGCGCCGACGCCTCCCCCCGCACACACGCGGGCAGGAGCGGGGGAATCGCCGGGGGGACACGGAGGATGATGCTGCATTTTAGCAGCCYCCCCCCTTTCTTCCCTCGCGGCGCTTCTCCCTCCGCCGCGGTGCGGGGCTGCGGCGGGATGACCCTCCCCGGCTGCTTYGCCCCGCTGCTTCCTCCCGCGCTTCCTCCAGCCCCGCATCCCTGCTCCCGCTGCTGCATCCTCCTGATGCGTGCAGCCCACCTGGGGCTGGAGCTGCGGCTGGGGGGGACACCCCTGCCGGCAAAATCATCCTCATAGCTTTAGGAGAGGGGTATCTGCCCGCTTTCCCCCACCCACAGTCTGAAGTCAAGCATCCAGAACCACCCCAGGCTCCCGCAAGGAGAGAGATGCTCTAGGAAAAGCTTGGGGCAAGGGGGACAGGAGGCTCATTCCCCAATTACTCTTTTGTTGTAGGAAAGGCTAACAGCTCTTTGACCTCTCCCCACTCCAGTCTGCCCATAGTTCCAGCGACCCAAGTAAGGTAGGAGGAGGCTCCTATCACCTTCCAGCTGGAAAAGAGGTTTCCCAAGGAAAGCCATGGGCAGCCCATTACATAAGAGCAGAGAAATTCTGCAGCTCCCAGGACCAGAGGAAAGCTGCAAAGAAATGCATGCGTTTGCAGCAGGAAAGCTGCACACCCACTCTCTGGGCATGAAGCTCTGCTCCTCCAGGAGCTTCACACAGGACTGCATGGGACAGCAAGTCCGGTCCCCACAGCACCTTGCAGGACAGATGAGAGGAAAGGCAGCATTGCTTCACRGGAGCTTTGTACTTAGTTCATAAGCCTAAGTCATAACAATAAAATTAATAATAATAATGGAAAAAATAGATCTTTGCTTGATGCCTCCCCCTCTACCAAATTCTTGCTACATTTTAGCTAGTTTTGTCAAGCAAAGGTTGATTTATTTCAGGACTGGTCCAAGGACAAAGTGCAAGGGCTAAGAGAACAAAGTCCTTCCATAAAGAAACCTTTACTGAAACAGAAAGAAGGAGAATGGAAACACGGGAGCTTCAGACTGTCAGTTAGCAGATTCTGCCTGCTTCAAGGCTAGACCAGCAACGGCTGTGCTCAGCTTGAAGCAATTATCAGTGTTTTGGAGAAAAACAGTTAATTCAGCAATCCCTTTCACTCTGACTCTCTTCCAGCCTCCCTTCTGTTCCGATGGGCAGGACATCACAAAAGGAGCCCATCTCTGAGAGCTTGGAAGGGCTTGTTATAGAGCAAATSATACAGATGGGAGATGGAGGCCACCAATGTCCCCAGGGAAGTAGGGAAACATGAGTGTCCCGTAGGTGATTCAGTGGTTTCCACTTTCCACAGTGGCCAAGATTCACTTGGTATTCATTTTTAGACATTTGAATATATGCTGCAAATACATCATGCCTTTCAAAATGAGACTGTTTTTATTTAGTGGCCTAGATATCCAAAACTGGAAGCACTTGCACATGTGGGCTGAAATTCCTACAGAGAGCAAGAAGAAACAGCTGAAGATGGGAAATTTTGTAAAAAAACAGACCCTGTCAGTCTCCCACTTGCTCAAAGCATTGCCTGTGATGGAAATCTGCCTCAAAAGCCTTAGAAAATGCTAAGCTCCATTGGTACAAATTACAGCTCTTTGTCTATTTTATGACGCACTTATGCCGATGGTTGAGTGCTCCTAGTGAATAAAGCCTAAATGTAAAGGCTTTATTGAGCCTTTGTACTTACACACATGAGCGAGACCTTCAGTGAAAAATCAGAAGATGATTCCTCATTACTCCACAAGCAGGCTTATAATAGCCTCTGACAGCATATGCTTCTGTATCTAAGCTACGAGTGCACCATCAGTGGAAGCCTAGCACTGTGGGCTTCAGCATAAGAAGCTCTGCCTGGAGTCCTGGGGTACTTGTTATTCCTTGTCTCTGGATCTCTTAAATGGCATTGGTAACTGTTCTGGGATGGAGAAAGCTGCAGTCACATCTCTTGGTTCCCGTGACCTTGCCCAGTAAGCTCTTCTGAGAGGTTATCATTGCTCAGAGAGTTGGACATGTCTTCCTGTTGACTGCATGGAGAGTTCAACAGCTTGGCACAAGAAATCTGGTTCACCCTGAAAGTAGATCTGTCTAAATAAGGTRCCCCAAAGTAGCCAGACTGATCTTGGTCTTGAGCTTCTCTGAGTCTTGTACCTTTCAGGATAGAGAGATAAAGCTTTGAGAGAGTTAAAGCATGAACGAAWCCATGGGAAATAATCTGAGATGCCTGCTTCCAAAAATGGGACAATATTGGGAAAAAGGGAATCTGAMACATGAGTCACAGGAAACTTGCAGATAGTGTAAATAAAAATTATCAAGGAGCTGGAGGGATAAGCTCACTAACTAGATACTGAAGAAGATACAGATGTCTGAGAGCTAGATTGCCATACATTTATTCACAATGAGTAAGCAAAGCTACAAATAATCCTATTGACATAGCGATTTTAAGTTACTGTGTTTTAATAGCTGGGTGGATATAAAAACAATTAAGGATACTAAAAGACTTCAAAGAGTGAAGACCTAGAGTAATGATTTAAAATAGCTACAGAAGCTATGGATATTAGAGTAAATGAAATGTATTTGAGACCGATTAGCATGTCACAGACATAGAAGGGAGTTGTGTAAGGTACAGAAGTAGGTACTTAATAGTCTTTGAATCTTTTTTATAGGTGGAAATGAGTGTCAGATTTTTTCCATATACTGCTATATTTTCAAATGTTCATTCTTATGATGAAAGTTTTATTCATCCAACTGGGTCTTATCTACATAGCATTTGGTGAAGCTGATAAAATGAGTCTACCCACATAAGTARAACTTTCCAAGTCAGGGTTCTAAAACAGTGAATATTTGTTGAATAAAATTAGATAGTATTTTCACATACGAAAAACAAGTATTGGAGAAAGTTCTGTATAAAGTTATTATCTCATTCTATGTTCACTGAATTGTTTATCTTTCTTATACAAACAAAAAACAAACAAACAAAAAATAACCCAGTGTTTCAGTTTTGAAAAGGAAAAACTATCAAATCAAAAATCAATTCAAACCCTTTTGGGATAGGTTTTAATGTATGGTATTTCTTTTTCTTTTTTTTAAAGAAAAAAAGAAGTGTGTGTCTTTTTCACACACACAAAAAAGGAAGATTTCTTGAAATTTCTTTAGCTGTGAATATCTTTTGCTCTTGTTGAGTGCTTCTTTTTAGTTGAAATAAATGTATTTGATTTTTTTTAGTAGCTTATACCTTATTCACTGCTACCTGATAAAAGTTTCCACTGTTAACAAGGAGTTGCATGATCTGTGACAAATAAGAGCATCATAATATACATAATTTTGATATATTTCTTGAGAGGAATAAAGAATTAAATACTAAAATAAAACAGCTCGCAAAGACAGCTGGGAGCAGCAGGCAGTAGAAACTGCTAACTAATATGTTTTGTGTGGGTGGGGAGGTTAAGTTGTGGTTTCTCTCTTCTAAGAGAGAAAATATTGATTCAGCTGGAGAAAGTGAAAATGACTGAGGAAGCCACCTCAGATGAGAAAAAAAAATCAAAYAAATATGCTCCCATGTGTGCTTCTCTTATCACTTCTGCAGAAATTAGCACACATCTTTTCAGCTCTTGTTATTGTGCTTCCTATTATCATAAAAAGCTAACAATGAATATTCATTTCTTCATTCACCATATGTCTTTATTTTCATGTCTCTGTCTATTTGGAAAAGTACTTATCACTTTGAAAACAAAGGTTTCTGCTACAACCCATCTTTGGATGGAAATCTGTGAAACTGTAAATTCTACCTGCTACTGTTATTCTTCTTAAGGGCTCCATACACAGTCTATATCTGTCCCATAGGCTTTCAAGTTGAGCCTGTGATGCTACTTTACGGCATTTTCAATGTTACAGATCCAAAAGAAGTTGGAAAAGAAAGTCTTAAGTAGTTCCAGTAAGAAAGTAAAAGGTATTGATCCTGGTTCTAAATTCCCTGTGAATTATTTGACTTCTCCATTGTAAATTGAGGGTACTGTTGTTATTTGGCTCATTTCAGAGGAAGGTGCGAGACAGCAGAGTTATTTTAATTTAAAATGAAAGTGCAGTGCTACCCCTCTTGTAGAAGAGATTGTCTTTAGAAAGCATTCTCCTAAGGCTCTTCATTCTTCTCCTATATTGGAGACCACTTCTGCTAATTTTGTCAACCCGTATCCGTTTTTTTTTTCAGAGATGGCCTAATGGCTTTTGATGTAGTCTGTGAAGTCAGAACTGAATGCAGCAAGAGAAGAGGGTACAGATACTAGTGGCAAATATTAGAGGTACCATTTGACCACATTTTATATGAACATAYGGTCCACATCAGAAGTTTATTTCTTTATAATGACATGAAATGAGAAGATATGCAACAAAACTCTTCTAGTGATATTGCTGACTGTCTAGTCACATGAACAGTACGGTGTTTTCAACAACAAGATAAAAAGGAATATGAAGACTAGTGAAATTTCTCAAAGTCCTTTATTATTCCCCAAAACTTCATTGCCTTAAGATACTTTAGTAGGGTCTATCAGAGTATGTTTAATGAAGAACAAACCTATGTGGTCATGAATGCAGCTAAAATGTTTAAGCTCAGCTTTTGTCTTTCTTTCTACCTCTTATATAATGATGCAAAATTCAATAAATAAATAAATAAGGGGGAGATATGAGGAATTAGGTAAGCCACAGCAACTGAATCTTGCTGAATCTCTTTTTAGTTATGCCGCTTTCAGAGGTCCTATATGAGCCTATTCAAATGACTTAAATCCAGCAGGGCTTTAAATGTCCTATCCACCTGGGAATATCAAGTCAATTTTGATGAGGCTCTAAACACTCTCAGCCACAGTTATAACCGAAGTTGTATTATGGATATAACTGTACTAGTAAACTAAGCAGTACCCAGGCCTATTTTGTAGCCTTGGGGCCAGCTGGCACAGCGTGGCTCTGTCCATAGTGTTGAACTATCTTAGTCTCCAGAGTAGGGAAGCTGCATCCAAACTGACTGTTCAGCATGGTCCCTGGCTGGTGCTGCTATGCTCAGGATTTGCTTGGGAAATTACTAGATGGGACGGTCCAAAATTACTCCAGGGATCATTCTAAAAATCGAAGAATATAGACAAGTGCAATTCTAGTGTTTGGGAATGCTCCCTGGCACTATTCAGTTTACTAACAGAGGTGATTATAGGATGAGATTTGCCCAATCAAATACAGAAGATGATATCCAAGACAGTTGTCTAGATCTACCTTAACCAGACAGTAGTRGAGAGAAACACTTGGGACATAATTTATCTCATCATATGAGATCTCCAGCAGAAGTCTAATAAAGCTCACATGAATTCCATCATAAAAACTTCATCAGATACTATTGACTATAAAAGGGACCCAGAAAGATGAGATACTATATTATAAACTTTTAAAATAAGGTGAATTGCACTTCCCACCTCCATCATATTATCCTGTGGTATGGCAAACTGACAGAAAGTGTAACATAGGAGCTAAAACAAGAGATGAACTAAGGATCTTTTTATGACTAATCACCTCCGTTGCCCCTACACGTCCCCATATTAGTATCCTCACTAGTCTTCTGGCTCYGAGGTCTCAGTGTATGCTGTCTGCATGCAATTACTTTCTGCACATTTGCTGCAAACTCAGGTGAGCTACAGGGATGCTACCACTAATGGATGTTTTAGGCCTTTCTTTATATATGTTGGTTTCCCCTGTAGAATAAACATGACCTCATCTCTAGCCTCAGAGGACTTTATGAAACTACATTCTTATTATTCATGATATCATTGATGTCATKGTTTTTTCTGCACACTAACACCATAGAAAAATCCTTGGGCAAGTTAATCACTCCGGCTCCTAAAAAAATATTGTATAGTATGCAGTATGAGAGGCTTAACCACATTTAATGAGCAGTAGGAAATTCTAAAAAAAATGAAAAGGTTTGAGCAGTTTGGCACTGTTTTTCTGTTTTTGTTTATTTCTTTGTTTATTTGTTCTTTTTATTTCCTTTTTCCTTTTTTTTTTCTTTCTTTTTTTTTTTTTTTTCTTTTCCAAGCACTGAATGATGCAGATATTCTCTGAAAACACCTTGACTGATTTTTTCTGAGAAGATTCTTCCTGGAACAAATATCTGTCATGGAAAATTTCAGCCCAAATGACTAAAGTACAGCAAAGCTTGGAGCAGCTGAAGACAGAGTCTTACTATAAGAACTGTCAAAGAACTTTACTAAGAGATGATATACTAACACTATTATAAATACTGCAAGCCTTTCACGATACACACAAGAAATTCTGCAATATCTAAGAACCACATAAAAAACACATCTTCACTATCACCCTTACTGTGTGAGATGCGCTTATTTTTTTCCATTTTAGAAATAAATACGATTCAGATTTGTGACCCCAGTTTTATTTGCTCGACTGACTCATTTGAAAATAAGCATAGGCCCACCAGATGGATGCAATGATTAAACTGCCCTTTGAAGATTCCTCTCCTCATTGACCACAGATAAACCTAGAGTGACCAGGATCCTAGGAAACTAGAATTCAAAGTAACTGCCTTGAATTAAATCAGTCTAAAATATCATTACTTTAAATTCACAGCCTAAAGCACTACACAGCTAGGCATGGTATCAGCCCATGTCACTTTACTCACTGAACTGCTTAAGCAAGGAGCATGAAGACCATAGGTTTCCCTTCTAGTTAATTAGAAGGGGAGAGCAACCCTGGAAGGCTCCAGAAGTATTAAATGGCCTGAATGATCTTTTGAAAGTGCAAGTCTTTTCCTAGTACAGACAATGTTCCCAATATAGAAAATACAGGGTAGTTACCCGCATCTGTAGGTACCTTAGTTAGTGGCAGAGGCAAAACTGAGTGGCAGAGGCAAAACTGTGCCCATATTTGTGGAAGAGCAAAGGATTCAGTCTTATACTGGAAACACAGTCCCTGAAYCATCCTTTTTCCTATATTTCATTACATTCTTGTTTTCCTATTGCTGAAGTTTTATCTTCTGGCTGCTTTCAGAAGGTTTGACTAGGTCTGTGTATCTCTAAATATATAGGGGCCGGATTCTGTTTGTAGGTCCCTTGGCAATAGCGTAACAGCAATCGTAACAATTTGCATTTATACATTGCTTTCCACCTGATAGTCTCAGAGTGCTTTACAATACTGATTGATCATGTTTCACATCATTCCTGTGGGATAACTATAAAATAGAAAAATAGAAGAGTGTGATAGTTATAAAACAGAAAAAAATAGGGGAATGGATTATGAATGACTGAAACTCATAGTTGGGTAAAGAGTACATAAAAGCATATGGAGAAACCATAGCTTATTACTTCATAAAACAAGGAACTCAGTGATTTTATGCCCATTTACACTACCCAGAAATTTGATCTTCAGGGCCCAAACCTCCTCATAACACCTGAGTTTAATTCAGGGCATTTTTTGATCTTAATGCAATTTCTGTATGCTTCTAACTTTTCATTCAATATATGCATTGTATATAGTAAAGATGATTTGCATATATGGGATCTATATTTTGTTTCATATGTCTCAGTGAGTTTAATAACAGCAGTGAGTTTAATAACAGCAAAGGCTGCTCAACCAATATCTATGAACGAACAGTGCATATCCTCCTGTCACTAGAGAAAATATATGTTCTACAGGTCAAGTGACTCCATGGGCAGGGTAATCTAAGTTGCCTGACTCAGTGTCAGGTTCCTGATGAAACAGTCCTCCCAGAGAGAAGCTGAAATACCCTGTGGTCAGAGTAGATAGGCAGAACTCTTTGGAGGACTCTGAGGAGACATCTTGCCTGTCTCAGCTTTATCACATAAAATGGACATCTACCATCATTGCTTGCATGGGAACTTAGGTACTTTCTTTAGGTGTTACTTTTCTTCAGGTGCTTTTTTTTTTTTTTTTTTTTTTTTTGTGTCAATAGGAATCAAATATGTGAGTGTTACTTAGACAGTCAAGCTAAGCAGGATCATTCCTAAGGACAAGGTGTATCAGGAAAATCCCACGTAAAACTTGGGGGTGTCAGGAAGGAGGAGTGGGAAGTACATTCCTCAACAAATATCCACATCCCTACCCTAATTTGATAGACTACTGTTTTCAAAGGTCACAGCCTCTTTTCTGACATATTGAGTCATATTGAGTAGTCCACTTGCTAAGTCCTGACATTTATCCTCCCCATCCCTACTCGTTGCTAGCTGTATAGCATGTACTATAAAACCCTTTTTCAGCTTTGTGAATTACCTTGTTCTTAATSTCCTTAACATGCACCTTATTGATATTGTGTGAAGCTAATTTTTTAATCAAAATGTTATGCAGCAGAAAGTCAAACACCGTACAGAAGTATAAATATATTACATCTGTGGTGTCACCTTAATTAACCAGTCTTGGAATATCATCAAAGATTTAAATTAAATTCATTTTATGAGATTTTTTTCTCTATAAAATTTTGTTGACTAGCATTAATTAATTATATTCCCTATTAATCCTTTATTCCTTATTAAACTTGTACTAATTTTGCCTCTTTTCCCTTTATCAACTCTATTATTGATGTTACACTAACTTTTCCAGGACGTCTGCTTCATATGGTTTTATTACTAACACACATAAGCATTTTTCCAATCATTTGGAACATTTTCTACCTCACTTGGGTCTTGTKTTTTTTGGAAGATGCATGTCTTGAGACTCCTGACCATGAAAGCTGTCTTATTCTGTGAACTTTTTCTGATAAAATTACTGTAAGGTGAAAAAAAAATGGTTAGAAATGAGTTCTCAAGAGGAAATGTGATTGGTTCATTTTCCAGATGGATCACTGTGACAGATTTYTCAAGACTTGTTCTTTGATTGTTTATTACTGATTGCTTTCACTTACGTCTTGGTTGGTCAAACAGTGAAGATGAGCAAATATGATTTGGAAATTGTACCAAACTTTGGCGGGGACTGAAAGGACTAGAGAATGGAATACAAATTACAGCAGGCTGGAGAAATGGAGACAATTTACTTAGGATACAGGCGCATAACTAACTAAACACAGAATAGAGGACATCTGAATTAATAAGTATTTTTGAAGATGACTGGTGTACTGCAACACAAGCTGGACATATTTTAACATGAATTCTGGGAGTTCTCAACACGGACAAACATCATGATGAATTCCTTCTACTTACATGATGACCTAAARCCTTATATGGATTAATCTGTTGTTTAAGACACAAAGAGATAAACCAGAAATACTTTCAATTTGGTCACTGTAGAGGGTAGTCCAGTCTTGGAGGTTTAATTTTGAGGATACAACTCACGACCAAGATGGTGTATGAAAGATCCTCTGGGCTATTGCAGAACCAGTGGTCCTTTCTGAGCTTTTATTTCTACCTGTTAGCCAAAAAAAGGGCTCCACCTTTGAATCATTTGTTGAAGGACTGTTTCCCTTGATCATATAGAAGAAACCATAAGGAGAKCACTAAGTTGTGTCACTGAGCTGTGTGCCTTTAGGCAATGTAACTATCTGTCTTCTGGAATTCTGAAGAGGATGCCATGCATCACTGTGTTCTTACTCACCTGAAGTTGCAGAAATCTCCAGATTGCAATATYGCCTTCTTCCTCTCTCTCTTGAAAATGAAATCTGTGTAATAGAAAGTTTCAGAAATTAATACCCACTTCTGTCACAATTATCCAAGATACACATTGGTTTGACTTCACTAGAAGCATATTCCTGTGCAGTGCGTGAGATATTGKAGTTCTTGAAAAAAACATGAATTGATGCTTCAGTCAATATTTTTCCTCTGATGTTCTTTGCTGAATTTAATTATTGGGTTTGGCTTCAAGATTCTGTCATCAGCAGCATGAAAATGATCRCCTGAGTAACCACCAGAGCAGAAACCTCATCATTTGGTATCAATGGCTTTTAATTAAATTGCAATTAAAGATAAATAAAAGTTTTCAAAAGCAAATTTATCGTTGTTTAAATATATCTACTTCTGCTTCCTGTGATGTCAAGCCACCCTGCTGAAATGTCAGTAGCCATGAAACCCTTTAGCTGCCTCTTTAACCTTCGCTGAGCTGACTCCATTTACTTACTGTCCTGCGGCTAGAGAGTCCAGAGAGCAGAATTTGAGTAAGCAAATTGCACAGCAGCTCTGCTGTAAGTTGACCTGCTTGCCCTCTCTGTGCTGCGAACTATTCCATCTTGCAAGAGCAAGAAAATTATGTTGTGTTTTAGCAGTGCCATGCCAAGGTCCTGAAGTACTTTGCACATTAGGACCAGCATCTCTAAAAGGATGTGATGCCCTGAGAATATCACTTCCTTTCCTCTGTTTCCRTTCTTCCTCCTTCCCTTCCCCAAATATTTAAGGGATTTCTCCCTATCTCTAAATTGTCTTCCYGTTAAAAGCTTCAGTTCTTCATGCTCTGCATATTTATTTCCCTTCTGAGACAGTATTACGCCCTCTAGGCAAATATTCCTTGCAGTATGCATATGCAAAGGTGAAGAATGAAGGAGACATGRTAATGGTTTTCAAATATATGCAGGTTATTTATAAAAGAAGGAAGAACAAATGTGTTCTGCATGTCCTTGGTGAAAGTGATTCTATGTAATAAATCTCTACAAGATTGAGGTTATATAGTGCATCAAATTTTACTAACATGGACAGTACTGGAACTGACTGCCCCAAGAAGTGGTGAAATCTCCATCTCTGAAGGGATTTATGAGCCTGATGTGATTTTTTTAGCAATACCTCTCTTCAAGTTCCTCTCTTGAAGAAGTATGGTGCAAAACTCACCAGCTATAAGGCAGAGCATACTTTTTCCAATCTCATTCTCCTCAAGAAAACACAAAATCACATAATAATGGTAAAAGAAACTATAGGGTAGTCCACCTCCAAAGCAGGAAAAGAAAGGAACTATAATCTGCATTCTCTTATGATTGTCTTTAGTGTCTGGTAAAATCTAGAATACACTTTTCCAGACATTGGATATTATCTATTTATATGTGTTTAATTAAGCAAATACACAGACTAACCCAGAACCTCTACTTTTAGGATATTTTTTCCATCGCTGTTTTGTTCAAACAGTATGATGATAAATTTTGTGTTTACAAAGGTTTATTAAAATTTCTTGCCCTTATAATTTGTGCCAAATATCTTTCACATGGATCCCAGAATTCAATCAAAGTACATAGAATAAGCGTTTTAAAAATACCTTTTTATTAGTTAAACAAATTTTTCTTAAATGTACTAGATAAGCCAGTGAACCAGACTACCTTTTAATAACACTTCTCATTCAGGATGAACTTAAATTATTATCTGTATAAACAAATTGAATTGATTGTTTCTGAACCTCACACTCCCAAAGATTTTAACATAATAGATCTCATCCTTTCAGCCTGGAATAAATATTTTTCCTGTATTATGAAGTCCTTAAATTCATTTAGCATGGGATACTACTCACCATATATTAGCTATKTAAAAGTTATGTTTTGTCTCATCTAATTAAGGCTGAGGGAGCTGCGCCTGTTCAGCCTGAAGAAGAGAAGGCTGAGGGGAGACCTGATCAGTGTCTATAAATACCTCAAGGGAGGGGATGGTGCTGGCCTCTTCTCAGTGGTGGCCARAGATAGGACTAGAGGAAATGGCCACAAACCGAAGCATTCAAACTGAAGCATCAAAARTTCCACAGGAACTTAAGAAAAAATTTCCTGACAGTGAGGGTGACAGAGCCCTGGAACAGGCTGCCCAGAGAGGTTGTGGAGTCTCCTTTGGAGATCTTTAAAGCCCACTTGGATGCAGCCCTGTGCCATGTGCTCTAGGTGACCCTGCGTGAGCAGGGGGGTTGGACTAGATGACCTCTGAGGTCCCTTTACAACCTTAAGCATTCTATGAGTCTATGAATTAATAAATAATGTTTTTTTTTTTTTTTTTTTTTTTTTGATACATGAGGACTTAGATTTTCTGGAGACTTTTTGTTAATACGGGATGGAATAGCCCTTGAACATGTTTGGGGCTACTGCTGCTGCCTGGATATCTAGTTCAGATCAGATGCCTTATGGCTGAAATCAGGTAAGATGAACTCCCTTCTAGAGAACTTAGGCATCACCTGTGGTTGTCACCATCCACCATTTAGTCAGGTGCTCTACTGAATAAATCACTCATTGTAATAAGGATGAAAATCTCAGCCAGGATATACATGAAAGTTTMTTTTTGGGCAGAAGCTGGTGAACGTATCAGCAAAACCGTCACCCTTCTGTATTGATGTAACACAGCTTGTGTTCAGAGACTATTATTGTTTTCAGCAAACACAATAGACTCCTTGCATCTATCATGAAATAATCCTGGCATAGCTTCATCGCAACAGGCTGACACTTTTCCTTGGTCCCCACATCAGTCTTTCCCTAGAAAGGCATTTTTTCATATGTTGACCATTGGACATCCAGGTATTCCTATGCAACGTACAACTTAAAGCCAAGTCTGCTTTCCATAGAGCATTAGGGCTCATCTCCAGGCAAGTGATCATCTCTGCATGTTTTTTATCTTAGATGTTTTCCTTTCGGTCATAAAGAAAGACATTAAAATTGTTAGGACAATGCCACTTCCCAGAGGGAAAGTGGAGCAGCCTCTAGAAAGCAGGCAAGGGAAATGGAAGGGACCTGCAAAAAATCTGAAGAATGATACCATGCCCTTGGCATTCTCCGCACAGAAAAGCTGCTGAAAGTTTCTTTTATCAAGCTGCTTTTTCTGGAGGTCATTCGACTTCACTCAGTTGGTGAATGGAAAGCTGGCTCATGAAATAAATTTTTGTGAGGACAAATGTCTCCATCACATTGCTTTTGCACTACAGTGTCTCATACTCAATGTATTTTACTTTGGAAACATATTTTTTAACTCATTCCTGATATTCCTATTTACTTTCCTTTAGATCAGCTCTAAAACCCAGTTCACCATGGTCTTTTCATTGTATCTTACCTACTACAGAATCTCTGAATTTTACCTATTGAAAGCAACAACAAACAAGAAACACAACCACCTCCTTCTGCCCTCTGCTTTTTCTGCAGCAATATATAAGATTTCTTTCACTTCCAGATTGTGTCATCCCTCAAGAACAAATTGGTCTTTCCACTCAATTCCATACAACATGTACTTACTGCTAAATAACAACAATAACAAAAGCTGAAAGCTGCAGAGTGCACATATCTCAGGAAATATATGTGAGKATAAAAGATGGTATAGGATTTGACTCACACCTACTAACAATTTGGACACAAAGGAAGATACCCATTATCCCCTTCTAGTAACTAGTGGCCATTTTACCCACATAAATATTTGTCTATTTGGCTTTGGTCATAACCCTCCAAACCAGTTCCCAACACCCATTTAATGGTCACCTCTGTCAAGCTGATACAAATGCCAATAGCATAATGCTGGAGGAAGATTTTTCTCCTTGTTTTCTTCACACATTTCCCTTTTCCATGAAAAGATGACAGCTTAACAGCCCTGATTTTGATGTTGCTATTGTTGCTTTTTTTTTTTTTTTTTTTTTTTTTTTTTTGCTGGCAGGTAAACATCTCCTGGAAGAGGCAGTAGGATTCCTGTTCATCTGAAACCTGTTGCCCATTTAGATCAGGGCAGCTTTTCAATAAAGCCATATGTAGAAGACAGCTAATGTATTGCTGGCACCATCAGGCTGAATTGGCTTCTGTCTGGCCTGGGGGATATTTCCTCACTCACTTTCATCACACATTTAGTAAAATGGCAATAAAGAAATTGGAACAGGTGGGTCTGACAAGAGAGTAGACTTGAGCTGTTCTGAAAACAAGTATCTACCTCCATCTTGACATTTATTATCTATAACTGCTTGGCTTCTTTTTGACAGTGTTTATTGTGTTAGGAAACCATTATCCTGTCATTGCACTATATTGCACTGACATTATCCCTTTAGCAAATTCTGGTTCTTAATTTACAGTTCTGTGGGCACTTTCAGCCTTATGCTGCTGAACACTCAAAATAAGGCAGGGCAGGCTGTTAAACACACAGGTGATGTTGTTTCATCAATACTTACCATATGGACCAGCTTAGCTACCTGGTAATGAAGAACAGGTGAAGGTGGGGAAAATTCTGGCAACTAGCTAGACAGAGGGCTTCTATTTCCTTCCTTGCAACACTTTGCACAGCAAACCACAAGTTTTGCTACACTTCACTGCTGTGCAATGAACAGTCTGGGACACATTTTTCTTGCTTGAGAATCACAACATTCTCAGGAATGCTAATTTCTGCAAACAAGGCACAGGAATGTATTAGTTGTCTCTGGGACTAAATGTTACTATTGTAACATCATTTGTCTTATGAGGGATTTGACCAGCATGTACCTAGGAATTAAACTTTAAAAAAGATGTAGTAATAATAATAATAATAATAAATATTAATTGCCATCAATTTACTTCTGCATGAAGATAAAAGATTTTAAGATTGGCAAGGGAGTCAATCAGAATTGAAAGTTATGTGTTTCCTATAATTAAGCAATAAGATAATATGCTATTGCTGACCAAACTAGTTCAATGAAAAATGAAGATGATGTTCACTTTGAGGTTGTGTTTGCTTTGTTTCCAATGCCCCCCAAAAAAACAACTTTTGAATCCATGCACTAAACAGTAAATCCAATGAAAAGCCATTGTCTGAAGCATGCTAATGCATTAAGAAATACGTGCTTCCTGAAAGAAATAACAGTTTTTCAATATCTCAAAGATATATTGTTTTCGAGGAGCTCCTCTATGCACTGGTGCATAAGAACCATTCTGCTTCTTCTCTGTTAGTCTGACTGCTGATTTCCTACATGGACTTAAGAGCATCAGAATAAAATAAATCCATGACAAARAGTGATCATAGCTTTTGCAATTAATAAATATCCACAAGCTAAATTGCCTAGCTAAAGAGTTAAGCAACTTCCAGTGCTGAGAATGTGTAGCAGCATTTGATCATTTGATGTCCTTTATGAAATACACCATAGTTCCTCTAGAGATAGTCTTACTTCCTATTACACTCTGACATCTAGGTGAGCAAAACTGTTCCAACTCTAGTTTGGCAGCTTGTATTTTTGCTTTATCTGAGGCCAAAGTTTCCTGCTCCTGTTATCCTTCCTAATCCATGAAGGAGAATGATGTTCTTGATGTTTATTAGAATATTCTCTAGGTTTTCTTAGGAAAGCTGCTCTTCCTAATGAAGGACTAAACTTCCAAAGTATGACAAACACCCACAGTAAAGAGGCTACAGGTCTCAATTTGACAGCTTGAGAGTTTTTTCTTTTTAGAATTTCATTACACTTCTTACTCGCTAAGATGGTAACCTTGGCATGTTTGCCTTCATCAGTTCTACTTTCTAAGACCTCTATTCATATTCGACCAAGGCCTTTGTAGCTTTACCTATTTGTGTATCATGTGCATAGTTCTTCCTTAGATATCAAATATCATTTGATAGTTTTAAATGACAAGGTGATCTTTATCTATTTYACTCTTTCCCGCCTCTCAGAATCAGTTCTTTATGTATAGATAGACTAAATTTCTACACCACATCCCTTATTCTCTGCATTTGATATTGAAGAGTCTGTGAATATCAGACTTCTGGAGTTGCTTTTTTAGAAATAGCTATTATTTATAAAATTATTCTTGTCTCAAGATGTAGTGTCCTATTTTTAATAGTTTTTCCTATTTTTAAGACACTACTTCTATTTTCAACCATTTTCTCAAACACACTAACAAGGCACTCTTAGGTAGAAGATATCACTTTCTCTCTCACACAAACACACACAATTCCGGGGAAAAAAATGCTCAAAATTTTGGTGAGAGTAACCATTAGAAATGGATTCAACTTGATTTTTAAGGAAAAGGTATAATGCATGGTATAAGGCTATATGGCCATGATGCTCATGATCACGTGTATTTCATCCAYAGAAATCTCAAGTATCTTAATGATATCAGAATTTCAATGCCAGTAATTTTCTGACACTGTTTAATCCAGCCAGAAGTTATACYCTGGACAATTATCCCAGCATCATCTTCTGTCTGCCAAGAAGCAATTGGAGAGAAGTAGCACGTTTGTGACAATTAGGAATCAATTTGATTGATGTGTTAGCCTGCCATGCACTTTTTAAAAAGCCTTCGTGTGTCAAGATATTTTGATTTTGCAAGAAGAAGCCAGGAGTCTAATTTCAATTTGGTTGTCTAGGCTCCCTGTTTGGTCAGTGGAGAGCTGAATGACCTACCAGGGAGCATAGTCCATCATGTCTCAAAGTTGGTGGGATGAACTTCGCTCCGCTGATACCACTTTGCTCCTAGTGACTGGAAATGGCATTATAACATCTAGTATAGAATCACAGAATCACAGAATGGTTAAGGTTGGAAGGGACCTCTAGAGATCATCTAGTCCAACCTTCCTGCTCCAGCGGGGACACCAAGAGCACGGGGCACAGGGTGGCATCCAGGCGGGTTTTGAAGACCTCCTGGGAAGGAGACTCCACAAACTCCCTGGGCAGCCTGTTCCAGGATCTGTCACCCTCACAGGAAGGAAGTTCCTCATCACATGGAGATGGAACTGCCTGTGTTGCAGCTTACACCCATTACCGCTTGTCCTATCACTGGTCACCCTGAATGACAGCATGAACTGAATCACCTTGCAGGTTGCTTAACAGCATTGATCAGGTTTTCACTGAAGCAGAATGGCATGTTAGACATTTACATGGAGCCACAYACATGTGGCTCCATAAGCTAAGCTAAGCTTATGCTTAGCTGTCTGAACCTGAAATGGAAGCCCAGCTAGTACAACAAGCCTTCAGATACAAAGAATGGAAGTTTGGTGAGGAAAATTCTGCTCTGTATAGAGAACTCCTTCAGCTTGACTTGATACTTCTTTTCAGACTAAGATTCTTTTCTTCATTGCGCTGCAGAACATTAGGCCACCTCTCATCGTTTAATTGATTGTTCTCTGTCCAGAACAATCATCAGTAAACAGATCATCTGTAATTACTTCTATCAGCCAAAAGCCTCCCTGATCAGAAAGTTTACAATGAAACAAAAAGAAGAAGAAAAAATAGAATTTGTAATTAATAGCAAAACTGATCAACATTTATTGACTGGAAACCTTTTTTCCTCCTTTTGAATATGAGGTGGTGTTAAAAATCAACATAGAATTCAAATTTCTRTTAATACAGACTATCACAAGAATCCATTTTTTTATTCTTTTTTTAAATGATTTTTTAAAATGATTTCTATTTTAGAGCTTACATGGTTTTAATATTCATGATGAAATTAGGAGTTTGCCCTACAAGATTATTCCCCCCACCAAGTTTGATATTTAGACCGATTCCCTCCTGCTGGGCACACAGGAACCTGGCAGCAGCAATTGCAGAAATTAATACTTCTTCTGACAAAGATGGCCAAGCATATGAACTCTGCACATCTCAGTTAAAACTTGAAGAATCTATGAATTTTTGAAGTGTAATAGTTCTGTAGTTTTAATGTCCATTGCAATGCCTTTCTGAAATAGCCAACAAAGCACTGTATATGCATCTTTAACCTTCATGATTATGAGACATCTGGAAAACCACACCTAAATTTAATGATTGGAATTCACCACATTTTTGGCTTACAAAGAAAAATGTAGCTTAATGGGAAATACTATCATCAGAGATACAGGTTGAAACAGTGGACCACAAATATCAGGACCAAGAAATAAGAGCTTCTCTAGAACTAGAAATCTGATGGAGATGTTCCTTGAGCCTGAGTGCTCAAGGCTTTTAGCCAAGTGGGAAAGCTTTCTTTTCCTTTGATGGAAAACATTGTCTTTCTAAGCATTTGCTCATAGTGTATTTGGAGTCTGTGTTTTGATCAATTTGTAATTGTGAGATTCCATCTTGCGAGAAATACTGAGATTTCTACATTTGGATTTGTTCTGCACCAGAATGAAAATTCAAAACAAATTACTATGTAACTTGTAGTATTTTCAAATTGGATTTGTCCCTTCACTTGTAAATGTGAAATCTCTATTACATTTTTTTCTCTTCTTCTCTTTTTCAACTTTCCTGAACTGGAAATTTCATTTCTGTTTCCATGGCAAGGAACCATGTGCCACTAACCTTCTGTCTTCACTATTTTTATTCTTTTTTTTTAAAATATCATTGAAAATAGCCTAGGCTTGCAGGGATGACAAAAAGCTCATGTCTTTTGTGAGTGTATTTGTATAAGCAAATTCTCTTTAGCAGAGACTCAATCACCCTTTATAGCCATCCTATGTGTTATCATGATAAAATATTAAGGAATAATGGTAATATATGTATGCTAATGCATTCAAATAAGGTTTATTTTAATGAGGGATAAGCAAGGACAGACTTTCTGAGCATCATGAGTCTTCCTAATGCACTGATCAGGATGCTTGCTTAAGCAACCTCAGTGACAAAGGTTTTGTGCCTCTGATAGGACCAAGGATTAGATCTTTTGTTGTGCTCTTTGACTGACGGGAGGTTGTCCCTCCAGAGACATTCAAAAGATGAGGCTGAATGTTTGCAATTTAACACAAAAAGTCTCCAGAACCTTATAAAATTTGTCTATCATCTTTTAATTGATCTCTGGCAGCCTTCCCCTGGAGCTCAGATCTCTTCTGAGCTGGTGATTTGCACACAATCTTTTTCTTCAGAAATATGCCTTAAATAAAAACAAGCTTTGAAGTCAGAACTTGATCCAAAGGCAAATAAAATCATCAGGAATCTTTGGATCATGCCCTTTGAAAAGAGTAAAGGAACCAACTCATACTGCTCTTCCAATTTTCTTTTTTATTCATATCCTTCAAATGAATGTTGTAGCTAGCAAGCAAGCTTTATGGCAGAAATTTTCATGGAAAAAGAAGAGTGGGCTTGAAGGGGAAAGAGAAAATATTTGCAAAAAACAAATTCCCAAATTTATAAACATGAAAATTCACTAAATAAATTACTGTAGAACATGATTGGGAGGATACATCTCACCTATCTTTAACCAATTATGGAGTATAAAAAGTCTACTCTGAGTAAAAGAGCTACAACTCATGTCCAAAGCAAGATGTTTAGGGTCTCTTTCAATTTTGCAAAGCCAACAAAACAAAAAGATCCCAAATTCTTATTTGTACCAAAGCAACCATTTGCTTATTAACAGTGATCAGTACAATGTATGGCTCAGAAATAAAAAGGATTTTTACCCTACCATTGATTTGATTGATCAAGCAATACAAACGAAGGAAAACCAAATAATAAACAATGTAACAATGCAGATAATTGCTTTTTGTGAAGTTGAGACACAGATATTAAGGAGATTTAATTCTGTTCTTGAGAAACAAACAATCCTGTGAAATAAATGCAAGATCTCTGAATACCAAAATTTTAAGCAAACACACAATTAGGCAGAGACTGGAGTATTCAGACCCATGAAAACAAAAAACATTTGCTGAACAATCTAGGAATAGTGATCATGTCCAACTTGCTCTATTCTGAAGCCTTTCATTGTAGGGAGATTTCACAGTTTCTCTCTTCACAGCCATTTTCCTAGGCAGAACAGTTGGTGGCACAGGAAGAGCTTCAGCTCTTCCACTGGTGGAAGGAGCTTGGGGGCACGTAGCAGGTGTACTGGAAGAAATGGTTTTGCTTTGTTAAGAGTGAAGATTKCAGGGTGACAGAGAGCTGAGGACCAGACCACAAAAAGAGACAAGAGAGGAACAGATAAGAAAGGTCTGAGAAGAACATTGTTGCAGCCACCTTAAAGTGAGGACAATCCAAGAATAACATGGGGGATATACAAAAAAATCCCCATGAACTAGCTTACAGAGAATTAATTATTGACTAATGCAAAGCAATAACTGTGGAAATGAATTCTCCAATAAAATTAATTGCACAATGAGTAAGTTATTACAGCAAGAAAACCCAGCAATCAACAAATATGAAGAGTCTTAGCAAAGAACAAGAGCTTGCAAACAAAGWATTTTCAGTTCAGTTATTTTCAGTTTAGGTGGACCTGAAATAAAACATTTACAGCATTTTTTTTTTATTTTATTTTCTTAAGGGCATTTTATATGAACAGTGTAGTAGGAAATAAATTTTGATTTTTTTTTCATATGCTTCACTCTGAAAACAAAAAATTAATTTCAGATAACTGTCAAAGTTTTCAGCCAAAACTTGTTCTCCAGAGAGTACCCGTATTTTCAAACAATTTTGGAGTATTGTTCAAGGAGTCTACCATTCACCGAAAGATATCACCCTGTTCTTCTTTGGCTAAAAGAATGATGCCRAGAACAGGCTGGAAATTAGAGGTAATGGGCAAAAGAATAGGAAAATGATGAGCAGCAGGTCTAAAATCACACTGGATAGATTATTGCCATTGCACAGAAATAGGTATTATGAAAGTAACAATCTGAAAGTCTCTTCTGCTCACTGAAATACTTGGTCATATCACTTTTTATAAGTAGCAGAGTTAAAAAAATAAAGACATGTTACTGTGAAAGCAAGGAAAAGAAAATGCCCTTGTGCTGAAATACAAACACTTGCTGCCGGTGTGGTTCAACATTATTTCATCAAATACCTTTTACTGTGCTGAGATTTAGTCCATTTTTCAGGTGAAGCAATTCTGACTCTAAATCTTGTTTACCCCTTTCCATTCAGAAACCTCTCAAATCCAACAGCCCACTGCCACATAAAAGTGCAGATCATCTTCAACCCTGACAAACTGTGAACTTAATTCTGTTCTGCAGCATCTATGAAATCCCTAATRATATCAGTGGAATAGAAATAGGGGTAATTGGAAACTGAATGTAACCAATTATCTTTGCAATTTCAACCCACAATATGAATAATGTAGAAACCCACCTCTGAGTTTGTCTCCTCTGCAGGGTACTTTTTAGAAACTTCCTCTTACTGGCTTAAGGGGAGAAAAATACACAGTGGAAGAATGTACATMTGTTACATGGAAGCCTGCAGAGGAACGGTAACTGTGTCCCTGAAAAAAGATCACTAGCCAATGAATAAAATCATCAATATTTAATCTCCTGCCTTCCTTTTGATATACAGCTCTAATTGGGAAGTAGCRTTCAGGCTTTTGAAAGTGACCTTGTAAGTTGATTGGGTTACTCCTCCAGCAGTGGAGTCTCATAATTTATCCCAGCCGCTTACAAAACTCTGCATAATGTGGGACATCCAGGTATTTACAAGGAACGCCGCTGTTGGAAAGATCATTGGAAAAACTTAGAGATTCTTATACTTTGCCATGGACAAACAGTACTCAGAGAACCTCAGAGAGGCTGTTTCCTATGTTATCTGGAGGGGAGACACAACCAAAATACAATCCCCATGGTAAAGAACTACTGTATGTGCATGCTGTAGACCTAGTGCCCTTTCCAGATGAAACACATGGGAGGTACATAGGCAAGCCAGCATAAAAGATGGTGAAGACACACTGTGTTTATTTAGATATGCAGCAGAATCTTATTTTTTACTGTTTATAGGAGAAAGTATAAATTTTGAGTTAATGTTCAGCTATAATCCAGCAGGGCCTGCCGCCTTGATTGCTGATGTTTAGGTGAATTTCTTCTGCATCACGGAGGAGGGTCCCTACCTGGGTTTCATATGCAGCACAGCATCCATGATAAGCACGGGGGAGTGTTACTCCTGATTTAAACTCAGGGGTGTGATAAGCTGTGCAATCAGCTCTGCATGCTGAAAGCGATGCCTCGGCTAAACGAAGTAACTCAGAACCGATCATTTTACATGCAAGGAAAATTATGGAGACTCTGCTTACAAATCTGCCCCTTTCAGTATCTCCTCTTCTCTCTGAGAATTATGACACTTTCTGCTCCAGGTGTACTTCTTGTCTGAACTGAAGCTGCAAGCCTAATCACTCAGAAATTAATAAATGTGACCATTGTGTTCATAGATACGAAGTAACAACGCRAAATCTGTTGCTTCCAGGGAAGTATCTACTAATGCCTTACTAAGTCCAAGTCATTGCAGTTTTTCTAGACCATGGAGGTGCTCAAGAGGACAAGTCGTGAGCCAGCTGAAAACATCTGAGCTGTGTTACTGCTCTCCAGCATGAATGACTTCTGTTTACCGACGTAGAAGATGCAGTCTCTTTCATCAAAGCAAACTGCAAACAAAGTTTTAAAACTCCACTCTATTTTATTAACCACATGAACCGAAGTTAGAAGTATCTGAGATAGGGTATATAACTCGGGACAAGCTTCTTTCGACTTTGACATTCCATGACCATCTCCCCTAGGTTTGGCAACTCAGAGTTTAACAAGTAAATAGATTTAAAAATTATTAAGTATGCCTCCACTTCTCTTCAAATCTATTCTGCTAATCAGGCAAATTTCAGTCTAAGAATTAAGACTCAGTGTAGTGGTGTTGTACACAGTCCTGGGAATGGGAAAGATAACCCAACAGAGGAGCTTCCTACTGTCATAAGATTGGAATCATATATCATGCCAGTCCATGAAGTTTGGAAATATACAGAATAAAATCCTCTTAACATGAATCTACCTTTGTTCATCACTCTTTAACTCAGACTTAGCACATTTAAGGGGAACTGCAGGCTTTTGTTTAGCTCTAGCTCAGTTACCGTTAGGCATTTAATAAATCCTTCCTTGTGGATAAGCTGCATGTGGAAGAAGTTGAGACAACCACCTTAAACTGTATGTCTAATTCCTGGGCAGTAGAAATTCAGTAAAATTGATCCCATCCTTAAAACATGTACTCTGGGACATAGTTTAGGTGCTGCCTTTCTTATTCTAGTTATGAAGCACTAAACAAGGAGATGGAAAATAGAAAGAATGGCTATTTGGTAACACTTTAAAGAATAATTTTTCTTCTAATGCRTATTTTACTGTATTACTAAAGGTTGGGTTTGGTTCAGATATCAGTTTCTGTCATCCCTTGCAGGGCTGACCACCTGGAGGTTTGATTTTGCTCTCTGATTCCAATTATTCCAATGCAGATTCAGCAATAAGTTCCTTTAAGATTAATTTATCACTTTCTCATCCCATCAGGAATTACTTTTTAAGTTAGATAAAAATTCCTTACAAGATGAGTCCCACTTCATGGACATTTAACACCTGGTAAATCCAACAATATAAAGTGAATCTATGCATACTATACTGGGCTTCGGCACATGCAACGTTCTCTATAGGCTGTCTCCAGGCTACTAAAATTGCCCCATACTGACACTTAGGTGCTATTTCTGTAGCTAAGCTGACAGGGTTGTGTACTTTCTGTGCTGATGACTCCTGCTTCTACCTATTGTCTCTGGTGTTGGCAGCTAGATGTTATTAAAAAAAAAAAAAAAAAAGAAAAAGAAAAGAAAAAGAAAAAGAAAGAGTTCCAAGAGTTCCATTTCTTTGCTATTTCCTTCTGGACAGTTAGGCTCTTAGTTTAGTCCAGTCAACTATATGCCAAAGTCTTCAAGACATTGGGATTTTGTTTGCTTGTTTTCCATTTTCTTTCTATTTTAATAACAAGTAAATTATATCTATCAGAGCCAGTCACCAGGTTGCAGTTGAAACTAAAATCACAAAATATGACATTTGTAAGAGCAGCTTGTGCAAGTTATGTCCTTTAAACCACGCATTCGCAATTCAGCAAGTAATGATAAATACTTCACTGACAGACACCATTACTTTACTTATTCATTTATGTAAAATTCCTGTAAACATGTCCAGGCAGCACAGCATTCTATGCCAACCATTATTAGAAGGCATTAGCTTCATTTTATTGAGTAACTAGGCTGGAATAAAACAGTAAATGACCAGTACAGCAAAGATGAGAGGCAAACACTCATCTGACTAAAAGTGTGTGCCTTGGAGTTATACAGAGATGGATGACTACAAATGTTTTCAGATTGGCCTTTATTTGAAGGTCATTATTTTCAGTAATGAAGCGGATTACTCTTACAAATTTATTGTGGCGTTAGAAATAGAATTGAGCTAGCTGATTTTGTCTTTTAGTATTTTTTGATGTTGTTCACTTCTGGCAATGGTCTAAGCAATTGAGTATATGAAGAATTGCCATTTGAAAAATGTTATACTAGTCACTACAACTACTGTAAAAATACAGAAGAAAAAGAAAATCATTTTTGAAAGTTTTAAAATAGTTTCTAATAGACGAGTGAAAGAGGGTCATAAAAACAGATGATATAGCAGACAGTGGTTTGCAGCATCTCTCTAATCCAAATGTTATCAAGTTTTTATAGACATTACAGTAGAGAAGATAATTAAAAAGAAATTTAAAGCAGAAAAATGGCATGACCTTGCAAATTATTGGCAGAAGCTGCTATTTAGGTATATTATTTTAGCTTCTATGTTCATTAGCAGGTAGTCTTTATAGTACTAGGTTGTAACCAGAATTCTGTTAAGAGATCAGCTACGCTATTTTCATACCTTGTATCATAAATGACTGTATAAGAATGACTGAGTAACATTTTTGTGTTGCAGACCAACAGCTTGTGTATTCTGATTTTTTAGTGAATCTCTTTAAAACAGTCAGATGAACATTTGTAAAGAAAGAATAGTCTGCATGATGGTTACACAAAATGGGTCATTCTGCTAAACTCAATGCTATAACCAAGGCAGAATGTTTTCTTGTCTAAGAACAGGTGTTAAAATGGTCTACATCTTCAGACACTGAGRCACATATCAGACCAGAATTTGGTAATACAATCTATGTCACTTACTAATCTCAGTCTTCCTGATACTAATCCATAAACTCATTGACTTGTATCACATTGTGTTTCTGGACTTTCAGACTCATTCAGACTAACACAAAAACAAAGGCTTTTTGTGGAGAGCTTCTCCCAGGTATCAGGAACACAATAAGGGAAAAGTATAAAAATGAAAATTAGTGGTATGTGTCAAGCACAGGCAGGAAAGTCAATCTCTCACTACTTAGTGAGAGAGATAGGTAAGTTAAAGAGAGGTAAGATCATAAAAAACAAGAGAAATGCCTTGTCTTCAATAGCACAAAAGACATTGCATAGTTAAAGACACACACAGAAAAAAGATTCTATTGCTAAAATAATGCATTTTTTTAATTAAATTTAATTAACTTTTTAAATCAGTGTATTTTTCTAAAGCAAGTAGGAAAACAACCTTTCCAGACAAATTCTGGATAGATGATGATAAGAAAATATTATGTTTATCAAACCTTGCGACATCCAACATTCAAAGATTGGATGAGTTTTAACCACAGAGATGGATGAGAAATACTGCATCTTATTCAGGAAATGTCTTCAAGATTTAGAAAAGGTTGACATGAGGTCTTAGAGAGAAAAGCCTTGGTGAAATATCAGGTCCAATGATAAGCCTGATTGACATAGATGATTGAAAAGGAGAGAAGACAACAAGTGCAAGGAGGACTGGAGATTAGAAATGTTTCAATAATGTTGGGTTTCAACTGAAACATAAGTCAAATGAGAGACAGGCTGACATCTTAATTATCAGATAAAGGAGACAGCAAACAGTTCATTTATGAAGAGTGCTTTTTCTTAAAAAAAATCACATGACTGGAATCTTTTCAGACTGCAATCTGTCTGAAGAAATTCAGCAAATTTCTTACATTTCCAAATTTGTATCTGTTTTGCAGGCTTGGAAAAAAAACGGTGTCATGACCAAGGGAATGAACTTATGACAATGTTGAGATATCAAAAATGATTGGAAAGGAATTCAGTTGCATTTTTGGATACTCAACTGATTTGAAATTTAGGGCCATCCAAACTACTAGTTTCCTTTGGAAATGCAGGCTGTGCTTTTTTCCWTTTTCCTGGCTAGTGTCTCACAGCACTAGCAATACACAGCAGGAATACTTGATTTACATTTTTTATTCTGGGTGCTTTTCTTTGACGACTTTCATGTGACCAAAGTCTTCTCAGAAACAAGAAGACGATAGCTCGATTTAAAACTAACTCTTGTAAAACTAACCCTTGGGGAAAAAATATCTTCACATCTGTTTTTTCRTTTTATATTCATCTCATTACAGACTATTACAGAAATTCTCCACTTTCATATACACAAATAGATCAGCAGAGAATACAGTATTTAGACAGTGATGATGTAAAACTATTTTAAGAGGCTTTGCTAGTCATTGGTTGCACCCCTTTTATTTAAATGGCTCACTGAAGGCAGTACAGGAAAAATCCTTCCCTTGTTACCCAGCCCATTCAGAAAGGAGCTTTCTGCAGAAAGGTTTAGATCCACTGCCATAAGGTCCAGCATTCACTAAAATATGAAGGAGTAAGATTAGAAAAAGAAAAAAAAAATGTGCATTTGGTGAAGTCTATCTCATAACTGCAAAGAATATGAAGCAAGCTCCACATTCAGTAAAGGCAGAAACAAGGGAAACACTAACTTAGAATATTTTATTCTTTTGCCACTATCAGCTGCTGTAAATTCTGACAAAATACACCCATCTTCTCTCTCTATCTAATCACAGAAGATACAGACTCTATTTTTCATGCAATGGAATACAGCACGCTGCAGCTAGCAGACGATAAAAGAAGATACCGTAATGGCTAAGCTGTTAAGAGAACACTTTTCTGCTGCTGTCAGACRCTGGTCGCATGGGAGCAAATTGAATATAGCTAAAGGTAATACATAAGACTGAAGAATTGTCTAACAGACAGCACAAAGGGATCCTGGCTTCAGAAAATAGTGAAGAACCACAACTGTTTTAGCCCTGCATCTCCACCCTTTGTGATTCATTGTAAAGCTTTAGTCAATGTCTTTCCTTAGAGCTTTCCAGTTTGGTTCTCCCATAGGTTATGTTTAATACTGGCCTGTGCTTACCATATTCAAAGCATCTGATATCAGCATTAGTATTTGCAAAAGCAATTGAACACCTGGTGTATGTAAAATATAGCCAAAACCTCAACTAATATTATAGTCATAGGGATAAAAACATATGAAATATTGACTGGCGTATATGGACTATCTTGAKATTTCATTTCATTTCATGTACAAGAATAAAGTAGGACTTACTCCATCAAGCAATGTGTGCCTAATTTTCAGAATACTCAATCACAGAGAAACACCGAGAAGGTGATAAGTATCTAAAAATGCTCAATTAAATGCTAATTTGGAGTCAGACAGGATTTTCTCGAAATGTAAGACAAGCCCAAATTTCTTCCTGAAGTATGAATGAAAGTCTTTCTAAGATTGACAGATATTAATTATTTTACAAAATGAATCACACTGTACCAATCAACCTGTTCTCAGAACAGACAGGATTAAATARCCACAATCAATAGCCGTAAATATCATTTATTGTCCAACATATAAACAAATAATATGTTCCCTCCAATTAGGACCATGAAGGCAAGGAACTGTAGGACAGGACAATGTTTTGGACTCAGAGAGCACACCTGTATCCTCTGAAGACTCCAAAATACCATCAATAGGAGGTAAAATTTGCCTGACCGAGTGAGGATTCAATCTGAGATAAAGATCTGACATAAAGACACCAAAATCTTACAGTTTATAGTTAGGTGTCTGGTACATTAGGGAATAGAGTCATTTCCACCCACATAAGTGCCTAGTGATATATGAGATGCTTTAGAGCATTTAAGAGATTAGCACAGGCAGGTAGGTATTACATAGGATATAAAGCAAACATGCAGCCTTCTGGGTCTAACTCTAGGCCAGATAGGCTATCCTGGAGCACCTCAGACAGTACTAGATACTTACATTTAGGCAACTAATTTGGCAGGAATTTCTACAGTGCTGATGCCCACACATATACTAGTTACCCTGGATTCCTTTCACCATTGGTGAAGGGAGGCAGGCACTTCTAGAGCAATAGTAATCTCTAAATAATAAAACAGGCCTAATGAAATATATCCTGAAAATTCCTGTTTCTCTCCATTTACTCTTAAAAGCTGGATTGTTTTAAGAAATTGTGTATGACTGATGTTGTCTATTGCCTAACCCATGTCCACAGCCAGACTGAAATTCTGAACAACTTTTTTTGGCCCTAAGCTCACTGGCCTTTACGGGGTTTTTGATTTTGGTTACTTGTGATTTGTTTGTKTGTTGTTTTGTTTCTGCTCAGAAGATTTACTTGGCTTCTATTATCAGGTCACTCTTTCTCCTGTGATGTGAAAAACCAACTTGTGGCACATTCAGAATACAAGTAGGGGAGGATGGATCCTGCACTTCATGCTTTATCYTTCCAAATAGCCATGTCAGCATTTTGTAGAAGCAAGGTTTCAATTTTCACTTAAAATATGGATCCAGTAACACTGCCAACTTACATTTGTCTCTGTCAATGAGCTTGTCTACTGCAGTCACTGAGGACACAATCTAAAAGCTACTTCTCTTTCCTGGTGTTAGAACCACAGCTTCCTTCATTTTAACACAGGATTGCTGTTTTATTCCAGGAACTGTCAACATGGTAACAGAGCAAGGTTTGAGGAGAGCAACCGTTTGATTGGGTGGAGCAGTCCTTGATATATCTTCATCAGTGATGCCCACTTTCCTATCAAAAATGTAATCAGCAGTGTTAGTGAAGTGTTAATATCATCTGAGAGGTATTTCTTATTAATGTCACTACAGAAAATCAATGTAAGCCTTCATCTAAAATATTGTCCTGGGTCATGAATCTCCAAGGAAGAGAAACTGAAACTGCAAATGTCCAGGGATCATTTGCAAAAGAGGTCAGAAAAATGGAGTCTGTGCCTTAAGAGAAACCTAGAGAAGCTTATTATTTAGTGCAATAAGACAGAAGAGATGAATAAGAATCCATTGGTGCAAAATATAAATCTGGGGAGTGAGAAAAGTATTTAACCTATCTAACCAAATATTTAATATTTGCCCAAATAGTCACCCCAAAACTGTGTGTAAAGTCAACTCTGGAAAAAATAACCACCAGAGACACAAGGATCTTTTCCTTTAGCCAATGCTTCGTTGAAGTGACTCGGGTATATCACAGGTCAGGCTGCATTCCCTGAGAGCAAGTAGAAGTCCTGATCAGGTCACATATTTTATAGGAGCCCTGTAGCATAGAATACATAGCATCTAAATATTTTGTTAAACCATCATATTTTCAAGGTTATGTGCAAACTGAATAACATTTCTAACAACTGATACTAATATAACAGCTAATTCTAAGCTAATGGCAGAAGCCAGTATTGATGGGGAACATTATATATCATATGATCTAATTTAAACCATGTATTCTTAACTAGAAAAAATAAGAACACATAGGGAAGAGAAAACTGAGGATGGAGACAAAAGTTTGGRTTTATCTCACCTAACGAAGAAGACTATGAATAGAGCTAGCAATCTTCTTTATACTTAATGAAGAGAAATTGGTGTTCAAATTGTAATTCATCTGAGCAGTTTTAAACAGTAATATTATAAAGAGWCTAAAATGTAGATCACTGCACTGTGTCAGCAAAATCTTATCTGAGAAGTTTTTAAAGAAGTTAGATATAATATGCTTTTTATGGAATACAAAATGGAAGTTTGCAAGATTTTACTTTACGAATATGTTAGATACAYGTATATGGATAAAATAATCTGAGTTTTAGTTATGATATATATATAATGCAGCGAGTAGTTTGGAGGACATTTTTGGAAGATACAAGGTAGCTAGCAAATTTTGCTTTCCCTGAAAAATGTATACAACTGTGGGCTAGTTTCAAGGTTGGTGGGTACAAGTAATTATACTTTGTGGAGATAAGCGATTAAACTTTCAGAACTCATACCCAATCGGCTGCAATGTAAGAGCTAATAATAACTGTCCTTGTGAAAATTCAAAGTAGCATCTGGAAAAATCAGAAAAGGCCAGTACTGACATTCCTGAAATAACCAAGAAAATATAATTGCTGTGAATAAATAAACAAAAAGAAAGAATATCTTCGTACACCAGAAAGAGACAAAATATAAGTCCAATTAAAATAAAAATTCTTTCTAGGTCGCCTTAAAAAGGAGCAACTCACAGTCTTCAGAAAAATAAAAAATGTAGTTAGGAGGAAAAGACTTTTGAAAGAAAAACAGTATGAAGTACAAACAAAAATGCACAAGTTAAAAGAAATACAATTACTTTACATAAGCTTTTAGTCCATAATATCCAAAAAGGCAAGTGTAGATGATAGAAATTAATAAGCCAAAACTGATCTCTTGAATATGTTTGAAGATAAAAATTCAAAATGCTTGAAAAGTTCCTGGTATACTATTTAGGCAAAGTAGTTAACAGCATTGATAATTCACTGTTGAAGATGACATTTAGTCACGATAAAGATCTTGAAGAGAAGCACAGAAGTTTTTGACTGATTAATTCATATAAGCAAAAAAAAAAAAAAAAGAAATCATATCTAATCAGAAACTATCACTAGCTAGTGTCTGTGGCAGTTCAGGCACTTAACATTCACAAACTTGTGGCTTTTGCTCTTGGGATAARAATAAATATTGCAAAAGTTTATTCATCAGTCATATATCAAGGAGACTCTCMCCTGAACAAAAACTACCCCCAAATGCAATTGGGTTGGTTGATGATTAAATGTCTCCAGATCATCATACTTCAGTGACCTTCTTAAATGCACTGGAGATAAAAATAGGTAAGGAATAGATATCTCGGGACTACAGAAAAGTGTCTGTTCTACATATACAAAGCTACAAAAGTTTCAAGTTCTACTTTGCCAGTATCACTTTTGTTGCAGAAAGAATGCAGACCTCAGATAATAAAAAACAGAAACTAAAYATATGAATTTGACTTCTATTAGATATTAAGAACCTGATGGGAAACAAATATATATTATCTTACCTTCCCAAGAATGAAGAATAGAAAGATGGAGACATTTCTCTGCATTTCTTTGTTCTGGGAACACTTTTCTATTTAGGGTGAGACCCTATTGAAATCATAAACATGCTGTTTGTGCCAGAGGCAAAGAGTCTTCAAAGAATCGGAGTTGAGGTTCACCTAACTTTACAGGTTTATCTGTGTAGATATCTGCATCTGAGCTACCCATGTGCTATTTATAAACAGTGAAGAGAAGTAAGTACTTTGAAGAAATGATTAATCTAATGTCTCTTTTAGGATAAGGTACATTTCATCTTACAACCACACATGTCTCTCCACTTTATGGTAAAGGGAACCTAGACAATTGTTGCATACACGACAATAAGCTCTACAGTCACTTACATACACCCTCCAGGTGCCCATTTACAAAATTGCACAGACCACCCTGTGTGGCTGCAAGAAGCTTCACACACTTTCTCCTGGTGCTCAAAGGAACATTGCAAAATACCATTTCCTTAGCAGCCTGAGATGCTGCTAATGTGCAGATGCTGTTGATATGCTCTCTGGAAGCCAGAGAAAGACCTTGCTCTTGGCAGATAAACTACAGTTRGGGCAGCTACCCTAAGGGGGTAGCTGTTTGAGAGACAAATGAATCTGAGAATCCAATAAACATGCCAATGCACTGCTAGCATCACATCAGGATGTGAAATTAGGACATCACTTTGTCCTGACACCTTGTTTACTCTTTGTATTAATAGCCAGACATGTTTCAGGGCTATGACATGGTGGTCTATCAGTAATTAAGATTAAGGAACATTCTTTGTTGACAATTCACTGATGAATTAACTTGTCTCTGCATTCAGCCCTAGATTCAGAGTTTTCTTCTTTCCTTAGCTGGGACAGAATCCTTGTTATGATTTATTGCAATCCTTATTATGATTAATAGAGCTCTACATTGTTCATCTCCGGGGGAATGAATGCAGGATGCATATTCTACCTAAGAAGGATCACATGATCTTCGTTTCAGATCAATCAGCTTCATTACAGCCTTCCTGTTTGCCAGTGAAGATGAGGTGACTGGTTTTGAGATTTTCTGTGTTGTTTAAATGCATCTGGCTATATATTACCAGACAGTTTCTATTGATTTCCATCTATGATGGATGTGCAGTATATTAAGCCATCATTTAATCTCAATTAATTTGCTACAAATCATATGCTAAGCACTATATATTTAGAAATATAGAAATAGCTTAAAATAACAATAAATAAAATAGTTCGTTAAAATTTCAATTAAAAAGCTCTTATTTTAGCCATCACAGAAGGAAATAAAGACGACAAAAAACATGGGAAGTGAAAAGATATGTGTTAGAATAATATAGTGGCTGCAGTGATCTTTATATAGATCAATTTAATACTAATAACACCTTTTTATCATACATAAATACAGATCATTTTATATTAGATAACAAGATAATAAAAAAAGGCTTCTATGCTGAAATTAGCCTCATGATTAGCCTAAGGTTCTTATTTGCAGATCCTCAGAAACCTTAGAATAGTAGTCTTGGAATTCAGCTCAATTAGCTAAGATTTTTTTCCAGTATATTGACTATTTACTTGTGTAAAATTTAAATTTTGAATGTAAATTAGCTACTAATTATACAATGCAACTCACATTTAAGTTTCTAAGTAGATTTTTTAGCTGTTACTATTCTTGACTTCCTTCATTTCGAGGTTATATCTGGAAGTCCCTACATACAATCTAAAAAGCTCCATTCATGCTAAATATGCATAATGAATATTGCTTATGCAATAGCTGTCTACTTCTCACTGAAGAGTACAGAAAAGACTAGAGAAGTGCTTCCAAAAATGCAGTAGAGCTGCTCTATGATCATTTATCATAGCTCAGCTAAGATATGCAGGAGAGAGGTTGAGGGTTGAGGTTGAGGGTCATTCATAGGTTGAGTCTTCTTAAACTGCTGCTAGTTCCACAAAAGAATGTCTGATTTTATACCAAAACCTGCATCTCACAGTGAAGAGCACTTTAATGATGTGACCTCCAGATCCTGCTGAATGATGGTGGGATAGCAATGGTGCTGTGATAGCTTGGAATCTGAACATGTGCACACTGGAGTGCACTAGTGTTTCTTTAAGCAGCCATTTAGTGAGTCTGCCAAGAAGAAAACCTAATGAAAGCGCAGTCACTTTACTGGGGTTGTGATTCTCAACTCACAGTGTGATTTATTTTTATCTGTGCTGATGGCATCTTTAGGATGTCATATTTAAGTTTAAAGGGGAAAATTTAGAGAGTACTATGTTCCTTCCTCTTCCACTTCTCTGCCATGTCAGCTTTTCATATCATTTTTGTAGTTTCAATAAATACTACTACCATTCTAGTATAGCATCCAAAAATCAATGTCAAAATGTAGTGAACAAGAGCTTTATTATAAGACTTCAGTGGGAGCAGAGAAGACCTGCAAACAATGCACAGAGACCCGTAGAAATGGGATATTTGCACATGTGGAGAAACAGGATCAAGTGTACAAGCACCATGTAGACCTCAAGACATTTAAGAACCAAAGGGAAAGCCAAGGAAAAGTTATAAATACCAACGTGGACTAACTAGAAAAGAACAAGAAAAGTCTGGTTTCAGATTTCCACAGATATTAAAATGCCTAGGAAGATCTCAACCCCTGTATCTTACTGGACATTTAGGTATTAATAATTTCTAAGTACTTTAGACATTTATTGTGGAAGTCTGATCCTGACTCTCCAGGCTAAATAATGCGAGGCACAAAAACAGCCACTTCCATGTGAGACGGAACAAAACTGTTCAAGGTCAAACAATAAAATTCATAAACAGAACTGGCAACAGAAATGCTGTTCCTTGGGATTCGCCACTCAAGAGTTTGCCATGCACAGCCTCCTGTTTAAAGCCATGTTTTTAACCATTTTGCCTAGAACCTTTGGGATCAGGGCTGAAAGTTTAAAAGATTAGTTCTCCAAATATGTTTTAAGCTTTCTGAAGAGATGAAGATACCCACTTGTGTGGGTAAATGTAGTCATTTTGATTCTATCCTGGGATTATTTTATTTACTAAGCTGAGTGAAGCCCAGAAGAAAGACTACAACTAACAGATTACTTGTAGTAACTTACACTCTGCCTGAAGTAAACAGAGCAGTGGATTCTTCCCCTTCTAATCCCAGAAGGAAAAACCACTTGAAAACTTGGTCATGCAAATGCCTTTTCTAGACAATGTATGAATGGCTACAAAAAGAGTGGGGAGCTTCAAGCTCAAAGTAGTTTTGAAGACCTCAAGGACACACATTTGTCTCATTGAAACACAGGCCTTTCACATGAGAAGACTGTTCAGTTCTTCCCGGTCCTGACAGTATTGTCTCTTCAGCTCTGTAAAAAAGATCCTAGTTCAGCAGAAGCTCTAGAACGAGTTTGGCTCAAGGGAGAAAAACAGAAAACTGCAGTTTTAAAAGTAAGTTTGGTCTGACAGTGCTGGCCAAAGTTTAATAGATAATACATTTTAATGGGACAAAGAGACACCAGAAGAGTTCGCCGATATAAATAAATCTTTTCCCAGCTCTAGTGTGCTTGACACAGGTTCAATTCTAATCTCATTTACAGAGCTCTGACCACGACTGGCTGTATTGAAATTGACTGTATTTTCCCAGTGTGAAAATAGGACTAGACCCTATAGCTACAATTATGTAGAAGAATAGCTTTATAAAATAAGGACTTGAGTTGAAAGGAAAAGACATGGTATTTTATGCAGAAAAGTAATAAATGCTTAACAAAGTTCCTTGCTTTCTCTAGAACTGTCACCCACCCTAAGCTCAGTAACACTACTTGAAGTTGGGATGCCTCCGGAGACTGCCTTTTTTTGAAAGATTATTTTCATTCTGCACTGAAAAATTAGGACCAGAGTAGGCTGAATTAAAGTGTTTTCCCTAACAGATTTGTGGGTGAAGAAGGATTTAACTATCTTTATCCATGAATGGAATTTATTTTATCTTTTTTTTTTCTTATTTTTTTTTTCCTTTTATTTATCCTCTTCATTCTATGCCTGATTAGGTGTCTTGCGGGCTTAGGCTCATCAAGCTTCTTAGAGTGAAGAGGAAAATTAAAAATCTCCTGCATGTTGCACTGCAACCCATTTACMCCACACTGTTTCCTGCTCCTCATCCTCCTCTCACTTTTCCATCCATCTTTGCTGCTGCTTACTGATGATAGTTTGTATTGACTCCACTATCCTTCTAGCTCATCCCATTTATGCTTTGTCATTTCTTACTCTACAACATTTCTTTTCCACAAATTATACTTTCCAATTATACTTGTACTAAAATATCACTTCTCCAGATATATCTTTAATGTACTGTTGAAAAACTGAATGCCCTGGAAACCAGTAATTTTATTCCTGCAGTTGCCCTCTGTGAATACTAGGTCAGTGGCTTCATGTCCTTGTTTCGAGGGCTCAGATAGTTGGCTAGCTTACAAGCCCTGTGAGGTGTGACCCCTGCTCGTGGGAACATCATGGTACCACACAGGGTTGTAGTCTAATGAAAGATCGGTGCTACAGAAGAGAAGTTGATTTGAATCAATCAAGATATTTCTCTTTTGAGGAAGCATAACAGCATTTCTAAAACCAAGGATTTAAATTGAAGGAAAATTTTTGGTCATTACCAATTCTGTTAATACTGGTTCTTTGTTTTGTTTTGTTTTGTTTTGTTTTGTTTTAGAATATTTGCACCTCCAAAAATATTTCTATTTGTCTCACTTCTGCCACCTCCCCCAAGGTCACATGCTGGCCCCATTTTTTGGTACTGTTGTTGCAACCTTTTTCTGCTATGCTGCTCTCATTCTACCTAGCCTCCTCAGAGCAATATTGCTGTCATCCCTGTGCCCATTTTTCAGAGCTGCTGTCTTCACTGAGTGCCTCTGTGCCTTTCCTTACTTCATCAACCAGTTTTCAGCTTCTTAAGCTGAAACACTTCTCACACTAGCCCTTTCCAGTTGTGTACTATGTTCTCCTCTCATGGTGGTTTGAATATGAACTATTTTCCTCATACACTGCCAAGTTCAACTGACAATTTTCCCATTCTTCTGACACATTTTTGCACCTGCTCCTTCTCAGTATAGTTACATACATGAAACTCTGTTTCATGGAACGTTTTTCATTGTCAAACTGGTCTCAGTAAGAGAGTCAACACTTCTCATAAATAAATTCTTATGCTTTTCCCCTTAACTTTAAATATAACTATGATCCATTTTATCTCTGCTGTCCTGATTAGACTATAATTATTGAAAATCATTAATAATTTAGAGTCCTTGAATCCTTTTGCATGCTTCTCATGCTGTTTGTGTGCTATTGATGCTACAGTGTTCACCAGTGCAGACCTTGCTGTTGCTAAATGAGTTAACTTTAAACAAGTAACTTCTGGCTTCTGGGTCAAATCTAGCCAAAGCAGCATGGAGAACTTGTATGGCTATTCATCAGGTTTCCTGAGTTTTTCAACTTTTGTACTCTGTGATACTGCATTACACACTCATCTCTTAATTTCAATTATTTTTCTGGAGGTTTTGAGAGCTCAGATCAGCTCTGACTCCAGTTAACTTGGGCCTAAGTCCTCAAGGTATTAAGCACTTGCTGAAATGAAAACATTCATAGAAAAGATATTGAAGTACATAGAAGTATTTTCAGACTCATCCAACTGAATTTTGTTTCCAAAGTGCTCATTCAGGTTCAAATTGAAATCACAAAGACCTCAAATTCTACCTTTTTTAAATGCTTTCAAATTTCCTAAGAAACTCAAAGCTAAATCTCTAAAATACTTGTGAAAAAAAATGGCCTTGGCAACCCAACTATGATTAATCAGGTGGAGAGAAATCCATCTTTTATAAGAGTCAGAAATTATGAGTAAAGTGAAAGTTTAAAATCTAAGTCTTAAAACTTTTTCACTCTTCATTAATGTATGAAGTAATGAGTCCAAAATATAGAAGATAAAATTACCCATCAGTGAAAAGCCATTGTCTGGAACAATTATTATTATCATTTTTAATCATCTTTATCAATAAAGATTGATACGCATTTTTGTCTTTCCTCTGTCACTGAATGTCATGTGAAAGAATTGTGACTGACGTTCAATCAAAAGATTCAGCCTGCTCCCAAATTTCTCATTTGTTATGCCTCAGAAGTTGCCTACAAAGTAAAATCAATACCTCCACCAATCTCATTAGTATTTGGTAGGCAATTCTTCCTCAAAGAATTTATATCAATTGCTGCATTTGACAGGGAAAGGCACACTAAGAGAAAGAATCTGAGCCTTTGTGCAGACAATCATATCACCACATATTGCCACACCAACACCTTTGTTTGCTCATATGCCAATTTTCCATTTTATTTCATATCTAGACATCCAGACTTTTTCTGCTGAAGTGTTCAGCAATGCCTTCAAGCTTTTTGAGACAATGTGACTGTGTTTATACTATCAAATAAAACCTATCAATTTTTTCTACTACTGAGCTCAAACAGCATGAAAGAGCTTGTTTTTACAAATCTGTTTCCATACATCTCTAACTCTTCCACCAGTTCAAACTGCTTACTGGGACTAGTCTTTGCTGGACGGTATTCCCTTGCTTCAGGCCTAGGCAAAGTCTGGGAAAGTTTGGGTCAGTATAGTCAATCCTGGCACAGAAATCCACTAGAAAATTGTGTGGGTACTTATGGAAAATACTTGATTCCATGTCTCAGTTACACATTTTTTTTCTAGTATAGACCAAAAAAAAAAAAAAAAAAAATTTGAGGGTGTATAGTATTTGAGGGTGTATAAATAGCCTGAAAATTCTTTAAAGAAAAAAAAATCAACAACAATAAGAACAATAACAAAAACACTGTGGGCAAACAGTTCATAATTCCTCAGAACACAAGCACTATATTCTAGCAATTATACATAGTACAGTTGGGACTCATCTGACCAGAAATAGTTATCTTCAGTATATGACCAGAGTATCCTAGGTCCATTTTTGATGTGACACATTTCATCCTAAAAGGGAAGTCTAAAATAGGTCAGAGACATTGCATCTGCAAGTATCTGTTTCTCTCCATTCGGCATAGTGAGAGCAAGAGCATAATAAAAACACCTGCATTATAAAGTTACAAGAAACTGCTTGTGACTTTGAGCCATGCTCTTCACATGGTCCAGGTGATTTCATTTCAGTAGCCAGACAAGGGAAGCTCAAACAGGTAAGGCAAGGCTTTTTACTTTAAGATCATAGGTCTAGTCCTAGACTCAACATATACCGAGTTGTTTTTGTTCTCGATTCACACAGGCAGGCTCCCATCATCTAAAAGGTTTTATAACTAACTAATACATTTTCATAACTAAATAATATATTGGGAGAGTACATACAGTCAGTTGAGATCTAAGTATGAATGAATCACGTTTATACCTAAGCATTTTTTCCTACATTAATTTTTTTTTAATAAAAAATATTTTGAAAGCTACCTATAAAGTCAATAAACTGAATGTGTATCTCTTGTAAATATATTTGGAGGCACTGAATGGACACTGCATGTCTAAAATGAAAAAAAAATCCAAGAGCAAAGGCAAAATTAACTATACTCTAAAATATATGATCTCTTTGACTGCTGGAACTACAATTTACTCAAAAATCCAACATATTGCTATTATGTATTTAGAAGACACCTACCAGGTGTTTAATGGAACAGTCGATGCCTCATTGGTTTTTGTCTAATAGTCTTTTCTACAATGATTTGGAAAGTGTCTTTAAGCAGAATCTCATTGCATAAATCCCTGTGTTTTTGTACAGTATTAGCTGTGTGCTTTGCGGATGAAAAGCATTATGTGCTACAAGAGCTAACCATTATCGTTTGTCTTGTCTGACTTTCTGAGTCTAGGAAAATGGTGTCAGTCCAAATGATTTAACCAGTGTTTCAACAGTCTGTAAGGCATGTTATCTGTGGGAAAATGGGCTGAGAGGTGGGAAGGCTGAGGCAGAAATAGATACTCAGTTACTCTTCAAAGTCTTGAACGGATAATTTAATGCTAATTATATTGATGCTGGTGYTTATAACTCTCATCCAAAAAAAAAAAAAAAAAAAGCCCCCAAACTTTTTAACTCCCCTTTACCTAGGGGAGTTAATTTAGTTGCAATCTCCACATTTGCTCTTCAGGTTCTTTATGACCTACAATTTTGCTTCTTCATAAAATGGATCCCGTGTTCATCTATCAGTCTTTGGTAAAGCCCCAGTAACCAAGAGAAATTTGACATCATTGTACCTAGATCAACCAAGGATGAAAATCAAACAACATACTCTCAGCTGATGGCTAAGCATCTTTCAAAATTCAAGTAATATATATTTTATATTAATTATATATTAATATATAAACATAACATTATATATAAGTGTATATATAATATATATAATTAATATATATTAATTCAACCTCACTATTCTGGAAAGCTAAGACTCTCCCATCACTCCCATGAAACAAACATGAAATATATACAAACACCTGAGGGGAGAATGTAAAGAAGATGGGGCCAAACTCTTCTCAATTGTGGCCAGTGATAGGAGAAGAGGTAATGAGTATAAATTAAAGCACCTGAAGTTCCATCTCTGTATGAGGAAAAACATAACTGTGAGAATGACAGAGCCCTCTGAGGCTGCCCAGAGAAGTTGTGGAGTCTCCTTCTCTGGAGATCCTCCAAACTCACCCAGATGTGATGCTGTGCCATGTGTTCTAGGTGTTCCTGCTTCAGCCTGGGGAGCTGGCGGAGATGATCTCTAGAAGTCTCTTCCAGCCTCAACCATTCTGTGATTCTGTGAAACAATGCTCATTAAATCAGAAAAAAAAAATGGAGCAACTCCATATCCATTATCCAGCATTTCCCACCAGATGAGAAAAAGGGGGGCCCATGACCACTTCAAGTATTTTATATAAAACAACAATAAAAAAAAGAATACATACACATTAATACATGAATGAAATAAAAATGAGAAATATTCCTGTTGTCTGTAACCTGTTGTCCTACTTGTAACATCTAAAAAGGAGAACAATCTATGAGTTAAAACATACTCATTTTCACAGTGTCTTCTAATGATTAGTTCTAGGCATCTTCCCACTGAAATCAATGGCTGTTTTGGACCCCACTTTTGGAGGAACAAGTGTAAGAATATGAGCAAAACATGTAAATTCATCCCTCTCTTCTGCATCATCTGTGACATTTTTGGTACATTTCATCTTTAGAAAATCACTTCTATTTCCTTAAACTTTGGCAATGACTCCAGCTGGCTATCTGTATTTATAGCAGAGCCAAATAAATAGTAAGAAATAAGATTCTTTTTTGTTTTATCCAAAGATGAACTGTCCATGAAGCATCCATCAGAGGGAGCTGAGAAGGGAGCTCTCAGCTTTCACAAAGCTGAGCCTTCTTTCAATTTATATAGTGTTTTGAAATATAAGCTAGATGGCTTAACTGCATTTGGTCAGTGAGTGGAATTTCTATTTTCTAATTATTTGTAGCCCTTGTAACAGAGGTTCAGTGAAACGAGACTTAGCGGGGCAGGAGAGGGAAATGCTCCCACGCTCCTTTCTTTGATTGAGGGTGTAGAATAATAATAATCTAGAAAGGCAAAATAGACAAACAGGATTAATTAATTTTAGAAAATGTAATTCTTTTTTGTTTCTTTGGTTTGCTTTGATCATGATATCATGCTAAGGCTAAATTAAACTATTGTACAATTTGTCAGCTGAGTGAATAATACTTTAATTTTTCATTTTCTCTTGTCACACAAATGAATTGAGATATAAAAAGTCAACTTTCAACAATGTGGCTGCATTGCTGGCTTATTTTAGTTTCTCTGCTGAGGGCTCTGGAGAGGCCCTAGGCTAAAGCCCTGGCTGGTGGCCTGCTGAGGACTGTCCCATTGCATGGTTAGGTGGTGAAGTCTTTCCATCATGCACTAACGGTGGAAACTCCATCTCAGAGAAAGGTACAATGGCTCAGCACTGAAATATCACATAAGACAAGAGGCTGCAGCTCTGTAGGACTCACTCTGCACTCAAGTGATTCTTAAACTGTTCTTCAAAAGTCCTCAGGGGAGGGAATGTGAGAGAGAAGACCTTGTTCAGGCTTTACTCTATTTATTGATGTGACGCTTTGGCTGACTTTTATCAAGTCATGTGAGATACTTGGTAAGTCAAGCAGTGATGCATTTGAGGCGTTGCACAGATAAAATGTGACTGCAAAGCTCAACTGCAACTTTGCTTTTTATAAATTAACTTTCTGCTTGAGGCAGCTGAAGAGGGGGAAAATGCATTGGGGTGTGGGAGGACTCTCACTCATGGCTTATAATGGTTGAGTGCCAGGAGAGCCGTTAGTAATTGCAGAAAATAATACCATTAAAAGTGGAAGCATCAAGCTCTGCATACAGCTTATAGTAATAGGTAACTATAGGCCATATACAACTGCTTATTTTAGTTGCTGAAGTTAGAAATTACAGCTATACCTTCACTGGTAAATTCAACAATGCCAAAGCCTGGGTCCAATAGCTGCTTCAGTCATCTGTGCTGTCACGTTGCTGGCACAGGACAGGCTAAGGAGAGTTTTTCATAAAAACTCCCAGGTGCAAAACAGGAATTGGCCAAATTTGGGGGCATTTTTAATAGGCAGGTCAGGTATATACCAATGCCCTGTTTCAAAGAATAAGACAAGTGAATGCTATGGATGTGAGCAGATCATTCTATTGGCCTCACAGCCAAGCAGCAGGTCCTAGCTGTGTTTATTTTTCTGATAGAAAATGTGCTGCTAGTAGGATGACATCTAAACAGAGGAGAAGAAAGAGCAAAGGTGTCTGTGCACTTCCAGGTGARAAGCAGTTACAAGGTACAGTGGGACATCTGACAAAACTTGGTGCAACAATAATTTCTATTACCTTAGACAAAACAAGTTAAGTCTTATTATCATGACACTGAGTAGCAAAGATTTTGTCTTACTGACATACATGACAGGAAAGAAAATTAACTCTGTCTCTGATAAGCGTCCTTCCTCCCATAAGTTTGCCTATCCCCTAACTCAGAGGAGCCCGGATCAGAGGGACCACCTGCRTCTCACTGGAGCCATCCGGCAAAGCCCTTGCTGCTTTCCAGAGTCACATTCCTACTGGACACAAAAGTCCAGTAGTTCCAGACTGGCACTTGTCTTCTCCAGGGCAAAGCTTCTTAGAAATAACAGAACAAGACATGAATCTTCACTAGGCCTACGTTCTTCATTAATTTGGGTGTATTGGTTTGCATTTCCCTCCCATACCACAGAGTTGGAGAATACTAAGAAGAGCCACTCACTTTGAATGAGTTGTACCAGCCATAATAGGGAAGAGCATGACTGGCCTTTTGGGAGGCATTCCAGTTTGAACCAGCCTTTTTCCAAATTGATTAAAGAGGAACATCCTTCTTAACTCAGAAGCTCTTTCCTTTTTAAGGTGATTTGTTACCATTTGTTGCTGTTATCTGAGAAGATACAGTTATATGCTATAGTTATATCAAAAAATTAAAGTTCTCCTTAACGATTACCTAAGAGTATTATATTGTGTCAAGAACACTGAATAGCTACRTATCCAAGGAGTTCCCTCACATACGTCCTGTGGACTCTCCCATGATCCACCAATGTCAGAAAAGCTGTGGGCATTGTAGGGAATTTTCACTTTTCTAGAGAAATGTACAGAAATTCCCTATGGCACTTCACAATTCACTTTCAGGAAGAATGCAAAGGATATCCAAGTAAAGCACTCGCCCAAACAAGTACAGAGTTTCACAGAGTTTCTGGGAAGAAATTTCAATTGAAAACAGAAAAGAATAGTACAAGTTTTTAGGAAGAGGGAATTTCTTGATTTTTTTTTCAGATTTGTTCAGAGATCAAACTGCTTCTTGGTTAAGGAACAGCTGCAAAGGCTGTGTCATCATTTCTTTACAAGGATAGAGATGTTCTGTCACTGCTCTCCTGCTGCTCTTTGCATATAGCAAGAAAGCAAGGAGCAGCTTCACTGCACAGTTCCATTCTTCTGCCCTCTTATCTTCTACATCTCATTCCCCTTCCTTCCATAAGCCATCAACTACGTAGCAGCAATTGGCTAGCATCAATGCTCTTGAAAGTAAGGACAAGGTCACTCATATCCAAGATTAAAAACTGCAGACAAGGAGCTGTCTTGCAAGAGCTGCGAGAGCTGCAGCTGACTTTGCATCCACAAAGTCTATTAGACAAAATGCTAGGGCAGAAAATGCGCTGAAATAGTTATGAACTAGACTATATCCATTTGCGTTTTGGTTTCATAGCTGATGGCTTTGTATTATTCTGAAGATACAAGATAAAAATTGCAGGGTACAAGATAAAAATATTGAGCACCTAGGAGATGCTAAGATTAGCTACTATAGATTAGATAAACAGGCTCAATAATAAAATGACATAAAAGAGGACGCACTGTGTTACACTCTGAACACTATCTCTATAACACATATAAAACTCATGTATAAGATTTGAAGCCTAAAAATTAATACTTTCATATAACATTTCTGTTTATGCTTTCTCCATATTTTCCTTCATCTTTCGCCAAGTTCCACTCAAACTAAAATGTCCTTTATTGGACTTTAACTAGAAGGTCAAAGTTTTCTTAAATTAGTTGCAGGAAATTCTGGGAACTAACGTTCTGAATACAGTTTCCCTATGAGTTCTGAYCTGAAATTTTGAGCTTTTCATTGTATTTGTTGAAAATAGAAGCTCTTGGTGTCACTTGTTCTATAGATCTTATTCAGCTGCATGTTGAACAGTCTTGTCCAGACATTAAAAGTTATGAGCTTTTTAAGCACTTTTTTACCACCTGGTACACATAAGGGTTTCGAACCTTTTATCCCATGCAGATACTCAGGTGACAAAGATCTCTTGCTGATTTTACCTGTTTCTTAAAGTACTTGCAAGATACATCTGTTAAATTTTACATGATTTGAGAATTTTAAACATGTTTCACCCCATGGCTATTAATGTTTGTATGATCAATTTGAGATTTAAGTTTTATATAGGGGAAGGTGTCAGAGATACGTGGATATAAAGAGTAAGTGAATTTTTCACGTGACCTTGGGCTTGTGCCCTCTGCAGTGGACGTGAGCTCCTTCAAGTCATGTGAGTCTAAAGTTAAAAACTTCCAAGTTTTTAAGTAGTGTATTATTATTTGTTCAGTTGAGCTTTAATTTAATGGAAGCTAAATGAAACAGACTTTTAAAAAATAAGTAAAAGGATAATAAAGTCTTAGTTGAGAACAGTAGTTTGGAGAGATTTGGAGACGGATAGGGCTATGGATGGGCATTTATGAATGTCATGAGGCGGATGGCTTTAAATCAGTCAATTCAACAATTGTGTAAGTAAAATTGTAAACCCTGAGAGCTAAATTCAGCTCCACATTGGAATTACAAAATTTCCTGTCCATACTGTTAGTGACAGAAGATCCAAGTCATTTTCTGTCCAGCCCATCTCTAGAGTTCGGTTAAGAGTTCTATGGATGGCAAATGGGGAACATTGCATACCAGAAGGATCAGAGGGTAAGGGAAACACAGAGATGGAGAAATCTGCCAGCAATTCAAATCATGTGAATCCAAAGCCTACTTCAGATGGAGTGAAGGCACTTGAGTAGAAAGGAGAGGCTGACTCTTTTTACACCACAAATTGTCAGATGTTGGATTGGTGTCTACAGGATTGGTCACCATTTCAACATGGTCCTGCCAGCTGTGTTAGATGATCACTGGATCACTGTGTAGAGGTCAGGTGTTCTTTAGAAGGAATTTTCAGCAAGAACAGCTAACAGTTAAAAAAGAAAAAGAAAAAGAAAAAGAAAAAGAAAAAGAAAAAGAAAAAGAAAAAGAAAAAGAAAAAGAAAAAGAAAAAGAAAAAGAAAAAGAAAAA
>NW_020455632.1:501901-502296 GCF_003342845.1 Nothoprocta perdicaria
CAATAAATTAATCTTTGCATTTCTTTATGAAGTTCAGCAAACATTGGCATAGCAAACATGGCCAAACACATCTCAAAAAACAAACAGCTGAGCAAAAATTTAAGAGGATTCTCGGAAGATAACTGCACCAGGACAGAACAYAACGAGGACGCGCACTGAATGCTGCTGCACCTCACAGATGAGTGAGTTGATCCAAGTAATTCGTGTTCACAGCAATTCACGGCACTGTGCAGTTAAGAAAGCAAAGTATAACTGCACAAATTGATTAATTTAATTGCTTGAAGTGTGAATATGTCCTTTCCCAACACTACAGTATGTTGATAATAGAGAATAAGCTCTCAGCTGCCAAAAATGATCCATGCAGAACCGACACAAAATCTTTTTTTTTTTTTTTT
>NW_020455632.1:502391-557647 GCF_003342845.1 Nothoprocta perdicaria
TTTTTTCTTTCTTTTTCTTTCTTCTTTTTTAAATGTCTAAAACACTTAAAAATCTCTCGCCACCCCTTCATTATTTTGCTTCTATTTCCACTCGATTCTTCTGCCTTTTGTGATCCAAATTTTGATGTCTTAAGTTAAATATTGAAGAATTTCATTAACCCACGCTAACTCACTTTTTTAATACCTGTACAATTAATTGTCACTGTGTCCATTTAGGCTCTTCTGTATGATATGTGATGCGTAGCACATATCAACGATCTGACCTTATGATATGGGTGTACTTTATAAGCAGTGCACTAGAGAAAGAGACTAAGAAAGTAGCAGCAATATTTAGAGGTTGAGATTTTCCTCAGTTTCACCCCTGGCTACTCTATTTTCTAATAAATACTTGACTTTCCTGATAGAACAAAACTACCATTTGGGACACACATTGTTTTCTGAAAAATGAATGCAATTTATGTGCTATTTCGACTGCAAATAATTCATCCTCTCTAAAAATTAATGCTTAAGGAGAATAAATTAAGGTGCTCTTGCAGAAAATTGAGACATATAAATGTCATATGATCACTGAAAAAAATGAACAAATGTAAAAATGGCCTTTCTGTGAGACAAAAAATACCATTCAAAAGCATCAGACCAGGCAATGAAGCTTTCAATACTTGGCAGCAATATCAAAACCAGATTTTTTTGTTTTAATTTTTTTTACACTTTCTTGTGAGTCACTATCTCTGCAATCAGGGCTTCAGAGCTGGCATCCAACCGGGACAGAGCAAGAAATCAGCAGAGCAGTTCAGCAGATGTATGCAGTTCAGAAAGACAGGGCAAATCCATTTCTAACCTCTGGGTGACTCCAGACCTTCTCCCAGTGACTGGGTCATGACAAAATGGATTTTATTTCCACTACTTTGTGGCTTGCTTTCATTCTTGCAAAAAGTGCAAATAAATGCTTTTAAAATAACTTGCGTCCTGCAAAGTTACATTGCTTTTTGCTGCCAGCTGACAGAATTGCAGTGCTCAGGGAGACTTGTTTCACCTTATGCATCTGGGCTCTTTGTTGCAATTAGCTGTAACTTGCTCAAGGGTGCCTAGTTGGAGGTCTCATTGGGTTGGAGAAAGCAGCCAGGTTTTGGTGGTGCTGGCATGTTTCTGAGAACAAAATCTTTGYAGAACATGGGAGGAAAATTGTAAAGGAAGAAGGAGATGGGGGAAATTGCCATATTTCTGCTCTAACCAGGAAGATTTAGAGGGGACTGGAATTCTAACAGAAGGTATTTTAACGACGCTCTGTGGCAAACCTACTAATGATGATTGTGTGGTTTCCCTGACCTGAGTTACCTACAATAAGAAACAAGACAGCATCTGAAAGCTTTTTTGGGAAGAGAGAGAGAAGAATTTCACTGCCAGGACTATCTGGGATTGCTGAACATCCTGTTCCACAATGAGTTAGCATCGCTTCACGGTAGCTGGACTTAGGCTCTATCTCTAATTTCGAACACTTCCCTTAATCACTGCAGCATCCTGCTGCTGTGTGTTTACTGGATCCTGTTCATAAAATATTTATCATGCTGTTTCTGCATCAACGAGGTCTAACAGAACACTGCAATGGAAAACAGAAACTTCTCTTTAATTGGATAAATGATGCTTTTCTACCATTCATTAACTGCTAACTTTCTTACTTCATTAAAAAATCTTTTACATTTTACGAGACAAACAGATATGGGAGATAGTGGGCACCCACTGAAAAAAAAAGCCATTATTTGTCACAATTTAGTATTTATTACAGAAAGTGTGTGCAATGATGATTCAAGGGAATTTCCTAAATACTGTAAGATCTTGTGATGGATCGAACTAATGCTAGATATCTATCTCCAGTGAAGATGCAGGCTCTTCACCAYGACAAAGCTCTATTATGATCTCAGATTATGGTTTTCTGATTATTTAAGGCTAAGTTTTCAAAGGAAGGAAGATAGAGAGATTGTTTCAATATCAAGCTCATGCAATCTAGGAAACCTGATGCTACTCCAACAGTCACTGATTATTTTGATTATGGAGCATTACCAACTTTCAGAGCTTATTCTGATGTCCTTTTTTTTACAGTCCCAGCTCCTCAACATGAAAATTCAGCTTCTCTTTTTTAATGCATGAGAAGGTCCATTTCTTACTCTTGCAGTTTATGGAAGAGGCTGCAAATATGAATGCTTGAAAAAACAGTACTTTTATTTTTTTTTCCTTCCTCCAACTTGTATTTTTAAACTAAGCTTCCAGTTCTAGCCAGTACTCAAAATCAGCTACTTTATTTATTGCTGACCTTGAGTATAACCTAGATTTCACTGTGATAGACAATGTACAAATGTTAAAGCCCCAGGACACAGACTAAAATAAGTATTTTGCTTGAATTTTCATATAAGTTAATTCTTTGAATTCCCTCAGTGTGTGTCTTGATCCACAAGGTTTCCATACACAAATACACTTTAAGAAATCAAATTCAGACTCTCAAAAGTATTAAAGAACATAAATACTCCCATTGCATACGCTAGTCTTATGCTCTTATATAGTCTTATATGATCTCAGTCTTTCCTTAAACTCCTGAAAATGAACATGTTTTAATTGTAACTACTACTACTGTATAAAGTAATCTTGGTACAACATGAGAGAAAGAAGTAACTAAATGTCCGGGTACTTCATGGTGCTGCATCTCAAATGTTAGGTAATATCTCTACCTAATCTCTATGAATTACATCCCTTGGGGGACTTGTTTCTTTCAATGCAGTTTTTGCTGGATAACTAATATACTGTAATATTAAATATTATTTCTTTGTTAGCAGAAAGCTGTGCGTCTCCCCTTRGATCTAGCTAGTAACTGATATGCAGGCCTCCAAACAAAAAGAGACTTTGAAGTTTTAATTGAGAGTTTTACTAAGGATGAAAGCAGGTTTAAAATTACATGCTGGAGGACAGAACCACCAAGTCATGAACACTATTGCTATGCTTGCTGTTAGCAGTGTGCAGTCYGGCTTGGAGGGAAAAACTTGGGAAACAAAAGTGAAAAAGAGTTGTCTATCATCTGTGCTTTAAAATCCAATGGTCTTTGTGTGCAAGTTTAGCTGATATGAACTAACGCTTTTATTCTGCTATTTTCATGATTTAAAGTYAGTGGAAAATTTTCTTTTTATTTATTTATTTATTCCTACCAAAGAATCAAAATATCATTCAAAATTCCCAAGCAGTTTTGCTTCCAAGACCTGGCAACAAGGTAGGAAAGAGAACCTCTAATCACAATAATCTCATGCTCTGAGATTAGTCCATTTATTGCCAGTACTAAAGCTATTGAAATCAACAGACATACATTGAGTCTAATAGGGTATTGGATTCTCGCCATGCCAAAGGAAGTTCTAGTCTCAGAATCATACACTTTTTAGCCTCCAAACACTATTGTAAGTACTTCCTTATATYTCCACACATTGGATTTTTATTTGTGACAAAGTAATTCCATGTCACTGTTTTCAAATGCCACAATTCTGATGGCCAAGTTGCCTTGTTTAAAAGAAGTGGATGTCTAGAAAAAGTGAATATTATTCAATTCCTTTAGACAAAGTGCAGCAGAAGAAGCTACTGTGATTTCATTTCCCAGTACTTTTTTCTTAAAATTGAGTTAAATGACCCATGAGTTTGATTAAATTGAAAATTTAATGTATTGGCATTTTGAATGCCTTAAGATTTATCTTTTTCATGATTTCTATTTATGCTGTAGTTTTACTTTTCCCAGACACCTCCTTTTTCAGAAGACAGTACCAGTTGCCATACAAGAAATCCAAATTTTTAATAATCAGCAGTTTCTTTGCTCCTCTGAACCAGGTAGCACCACGATATAATCTATATCTCTTTTTCCAAAAAAAAGAGTCAGAAGATGTTGCACTATCATCTTATTTGACCTAGTTTTTTTTTTTTTTTTTTTTTTCTTTCATTATATAACAAGAAAGAGAGATTATTTTAGAGGGGAAAAATGATATATTTATAAAAGTTTCATGTAGATTAGGGTTTAACTGCACCTTGTGGTAGTGCATGCTAAGAACCATGACCACTGCTATGGCTGCTAAGAGAAGGAGCCTGTTTTCCAGTGCTCACAAAGACTGCCAGACATTAATAGTTTTCTGCCAATGTTTCTGTGAGCCTGCAGAAGCCTCTTTCTCAAGTTGGTTTTCTTAATGAATGACGAGTTAAAACATTTCAACTGGTTACAGGGGAAAGAGAGAATGATTTTGCCTATCTGAAAATGAAACTGAACCAAATGTTGCAACACTTGCACTAAGAATTCTTGCAGGATTCTTGCAGCTTTCCTTGCTGCCTGCAGCTGGTAGAGAGATAAGAAGAGGTGAAGATGGAGAATGGTGGGAACAGCACTGACAAGCAGGACACAAATGATTGGAATGGGGCAGAAGGGCAGTTGTGGGCCTGGCAAAGGGAGGGAATGGTCCAAACAGAAGAAGAGAATGAGGAATACAGCAGAGCTCAGAAACTGCTGCAATGAGTGGCAATGAGAAAGTGGGAGAGRAAAGAGTGGGAGGAAGCTAAAGGTTAAAAGTTTCTCACCATGGAAGCACTCTGTCCTYCAAAATTCTGAACTGATAATTCAGAACTCATGTCAAGTTTTCAAATCCCTTTGCTTTCCATAAAACGGCCGTGAGAGACTTGGTGAGTGCATCTGTATGCATATGTATGTGCAAGTTTTCTATGCATAATGGAAGAGTTGCGTGCTGCATGTTTGTGCGTGCACCTATTTCCCCTAGAAATGAGATGGGGTCACAAGAAACCTAATTCCTTACTCTTTGAGTGCTTAATGTTATAACTTTAGAATCAAGCAATTTTTACCTTAAGACATACCTCTCAGTATAAAAGACAGAGGCCTTGSCCTCCTCCTGGGAAGCTCAATGAGRTGTACTTTTAATGTAAGTGCATATGKGACACTAAATAGGTTGTCAACAAAATAAAAATAGCTGTGCTGTAGTGTGAAAGGAAATAAATGGAGTTTGAGCCTTAATTAACTCCTTCTTTAAGTATCAGACAGCAATCAGCACAAATTACAGAGTAGGAGCTTCTTTGCTCTTGAAAACATGGAGTCTTTGCTTCACTGCCTCTTCCCCTCCYTACAGCTGAAAGAATCCAGCTGAGATCAAGAATGATTTTTTTTTTCCAGCACTTGTAAAAATCAAGTCCACAATCAAGTAGACAAAGCAAAGGCATCAGGAAAGGAAGTAAACATCCGGTCTCCCTTTCTGCATGACGTGCTGATTGAGATCTTGCCTTGCCAGCACAGCTGAAGCCTGATCAGCAGTCTGTGAGGAAGGAGCTGGCAGCCTCAAACTGGCCTCTAATGAGCCTCATCAAACAAATAAACAAAGAAAGAAAAGACTTCACAAATTAGCACCCCAAGACAAGTATTAGAAGATCCTTGTGGTTTGATGAAGTACACCCATCTCCATTGGGGGACTGGGGATGGAGGAGGATCGGTCCTAGCATCACCCCTCAAAAATGTGGATCCCTTAGGATAAATCAAACACTAGCCTTTCTCTGGATTCATTAGAGAGAAAYAGATGCTCCTAGGGGAGCATCTCAGCTTTTTTAAGACTACTTGAATGAGATAAATGGCATCCATGAAGTGCTCCTCACTACTGACACTAAAGACCTATCCCACCAAAGCAATTAGAAAGTCTGGGTAATTACAGTGGGGATTATTGTCTTTGCCTGATTGGTTATGAGCAGACTGCCAGTTAGTTACCAGGGCTGTCACAAGGACAAGGTGCCCCACAGACTGAGTGCAGTTTATCCCAAAACAAAGCCAGCCCAGATATGGTGCATGGACACACTTCCATGTGTCTTTTCTTTCATTGACTTCACTGATCAGCAGTGTTACTTTGCATAGCTGTATAAGGTATTTGACTTCTCTCCATCTCTAAGCACAACATCTGGCCTCAAAACAAAGTATTTTATTGCCACATAATGACAGGCTTAGGAGGGGTTGTTTTCTGAGGAACACAGGGCCRCTCTCTAGAGTGCCTGTACCAAGATCTTTTACCAACAAGCTGCAGCTCTTAGCTTCATCAGAGTCTTGTGATGACAACAGGGCTTTTAACAGCAAATACACCTTCAGCACTGCATACTCACGCTTCCCTGTGCTCAGAATAAACCATCAAATCTGCCTTTCTGCTAGCTAAAAGCTAGCCCCGATACCGAAGTGCTTTGATGTAGAAAAACAAGGCTTGGTTTCACTCTTGATTCTTTCTCCATGAAGAAGGATGTTATGTAGGTTTCTGAGAAGTATCATATGGTTTTTTTAGTGATGTAATTGCAAAGGACTGTGAAAGCACCCTATATATATTTTTTTTCTTTTCTTTTTTTTTTTTTTTTTTTTCAGGATGAAACTAAACCAGAAAAATGTACTCAGAAATGCAGATAACATGCTTTAACTTCATGTTTCAACCTGCACTTCCCAGGACCAGACCAGGACTAGACTGAAGTAAAGCCCTCTGAAGTGCAAATGCATGGCCACTGCAGCCTCAACAGCAACCATTTCACTCTGTAGATCTGCTTCTATCACTGCTTGTAAATGCAGATACAGCCTAGCTCCACATAAAAGCAATGGACATRCCAGGAACTGAAGGGAATGTAGGAGGTGTGGGTGTGAAAAAAATACTGAAATGGGATAGGCAAAGCTGCTTAGGGGAAGTGGCTGCTTCCAGAGCTGGGGCTGAAGCGCACTGGACTTTCAGAGAGAGCACTTTGGACACCATAGAAATCATTTGAATTCTTGATCTATTTTAGCTTTTGAAAATCCAAATCAAGACAAACGAGCCTTTGAAAAACCAAATAGTGATAACCCCACTTTCCCTAGATCTGTTTCCATCCTGACTAAGGACTAAATACAAAAGCATTTTCCTAGACTCTTTTGATGAGCTCCACATACAGTGGGAGAACCATTACAGTCTCAGCTGTACCAAAGTTCTTCTGGTAAGTCCTTATTCAGACAGAATGGAAATCACCTTTTGTAAAGTGGAAATCACTTTTCTAAAAGAAATCTGAGTAACAAAGACAGTGTCTAAAAGCAGGGACCAGTGAATCACAGTGAATTATGGATGAAAATGCAACTCGGTATTTGGCATGGACGTATCCAATGATGTCAGCCATATACGGCTTAATGGAAATGATTGACCTTATCCTCCTTCACTTGCTGAAGTGGAAGCTTGGAAGAAATCTGTATGAAAAKAATTTTTGCTTTCTGATTTGTTTTATTTCATGAAGCAGGAGCTTTTTGCTGTTTTAAAAAGTTTTAGCGTTAATTCTGTAAATGTCGAAATGACGTACTGTAATTTTTGGAATATCTTCCTTCTCAAATGTAAATTGGGTTAAAAAGAATTATTGGCAGCAACTTTGGGCTGAATTAAACATAATTGCACAAGCTGTTTTGGTTAGTTTCACTTCATGTGTATTGTCCATAAGGAAAAAGTAAAGCTTTTAGTGAAAATGTGTTCAGCTTAGCTCTGAGTGACATGTAAATCTGCAAGAAAGATTCACAAGAAATAACCTGTTTAGTGGAGTGAAGCCATTCTGGTAGGCACTGACAGCAACCATCAGAGCTGGGTTCAGTTTTAAGGGCTGCTAGCATATACCAGTCTGAAACTTCATTTTGAAACCTGGAAAAATTCAAGTCTCTGCACATTCACTGAAACACATTTCCTTCTTCCAGATACTTGATGACTTAAGAGAACAGGACAGATTAGGGCCTTCCAGTAGAGAACAGAATTTGACCTGCCAGAAAGTAGCTCCATGGAGATAGATTTGAGAGTCCTGGTTGACACCAAGTTAACCATGAGTCAGCAGTGTGCCTTCATGGCCAAGAAGGCCAATGGGATCCTGGCCTGCATCAGGAGGAGTGTTGCCAGCAGGGCAAGGGAGGGGATCCTGTGCCTCTGCTCAGCTCTGGGGAGGCCACACCTGGAGTACTGTGTGCAGTTCTGGGCTCCCCAGTATAAGAGGCATGTGGAGCTTCTCGAGAGGGTCCAGCGGAGGTCAACGAAGATAATTAAGGGATTGGAGCATCTGTTGCATGAAGAAAGACTAAGCGAGTTGAGCCTGTTTAGCCTGGAGAAGAGAAGACTGAAAGGAGATCTGATCAACATGTGCAAATACCTGAGGGGAAAATGTAGGGAGGAAGGGATCGAACTCTTCTTGGTGGTGGCCAGTGATAGGACAAGTGGCAGTGGGTGCAAATTGAAACACAGGAAGTTCCTGTGTTTCTGAGAACTTCACAGGAAAGAACTTCTTTCCTGTGAGGGTGCCTGTGAGGGTGACAGAGCCTTGGAACAGGCTGCCCAGGGAGGTTGTGGAGTCTCCCTCTCTGRAGGTCTTAAAAATTTGCCTGGATGCCACCCTGTGCCACCTGTTTTAGTTGTCCCTGCTTGTGCAGGGAGGGTGAASTAGATGATCTCTAGGGGACTATTCCAACTTCAACCATTCTGTGATTCTATATGATTCTGTGTGATTCTGTGAACCAGTGTCATGAGGGACAGAGAAAAAAAAAGTAGACAAATCTTTTTTAGCAAATATTCTGCCATGTTGTGTTGTTCTGTCATTTATAACTCCATGATCCTAGAGTTTACTAGAGTAAGAGAAGCTAGCCTTTTAAAATGCATATGCCATCTCTATAACATACATTAGCCTCACTGTTAATGCCAGTGGGGCTTATTATATATTAATTCATTGACCATTTCTTCTTCCTTTTGTCTCTCTCATTCATTCATCTTAAATGAGTGTGATGTAGTTTATCCTGCAGGAAAGATCAAAACAGTAAGTTGTATTTAGAGATTGTTTTCATATGTGGAAATGCTAAAACAATCTAAATTTTTCTACACATACATCAGATCAGATGTAAAGTCAGATGTAGAAACACAAAAAGTGCTTTTCCTTCCTTCCTGGTTGCTTGTATGTCCTCCATCATATTGTGTTTTTAGTTTCAATAACAGGCAGAGATCACAGAATCTGAGAATATACTGTCCGCAAAACTTTTTGGAGATGCTTAGGCTAGCATGGATATCATTGTATCCTAAGCATAGAAGTGCAGAACTCAGGGWGGACTTTTCTAGAAATGGAAACTAATGTCCTTTTCTGAGAGTAGGCACCACCTCCAGACCATCTTTCCATATGACTGCAGCATGAAGAAGTGCTGTAACTGTGAAGCACTGTTGTCTTGAAGCCGTCAACCACCATTACTAATTGACACCAACCACCGTTATGGATTGACATGGCACCTTGGCTAACACCTGGTGTAGGGGTCACAAGGTACCAAAAGACGGATTCTTCTCTAGGTGACCCTACATGTTTGCATAATACACTTCTCCTTGTATGAGGAACTCAGTTGTCTGTCTCAGGATTTAGTAGTTCAGAAATTTTGAAAAGGTCAGCTTTGGAATTTAGCCTATTAATCAAAACATAGGCAATTCATTGCAGGCTAAGTGGTAATTTCAATTTAGCATCAACCTGAGGGCACATGCCTCATCCTTTTAGCTGGCTAAATTTATCATTAATAGAAGCATTGAAGTAAACGATGTCATTGCTGGCAATGCACCGATCTACCATCAGATTCGGATGGGGTGTGTAATTCCTGAGCCACACAAAAGAAGGGCAATCAGTTTAACATAGACTTATAAATAACAGCAGTGAATGAGCTTTTAAGACAGTTGCATAGCACCAAGAATGTTTGCTTTGCCTAAGGCAGCAAGGGGAAACCAGAAAAAAAAAGTGATTCAAATTAAATATTTTTGAGATTTTACCTAAAAATTCTATTAGCACTTCTTAAAGGTTAATGCTACATCCATACATGTCCTTATTCTTGTCTTCAAGTATTTTGACAGTGCCAGTTTCTGCCTAAGGTCAAATACAGAAGTATCAACATACATATATAACTGGGAGAACAATCTATACTTCAATAATCCTTGTAAGAAGGAAAATATTTTCCTCTTTCAAGTGGAAAATCACAATATGAAGTCCTAGGCTTGTCCTACTTAATCAGAGAGCAGTGAGGGTCCATCTATAACAAAGAGCGAGACTGACTGTCTTCAAAATTTAGAAAGCAATTTCTTAAGAAAGCCACATATCTTCAGAAAGCAGTATTTGTATCCTTAAATATCTTTAAACAGATTCATTCCTATAATCTGGTGGAATATAGAACATATATTTTCTGGATTCAGTCGAGTTCTGAGTGGGTGTATGGCTACATGACAAAAGTCCTGCTGAATATTAATCAGCACAYTTGTTCTCCTCCTTCTCAAAATATTGAAAGAAATAACTGGGCATGAAGTCATGTCTCAGATTTAGACCTGGCTAGCCTGGGACTGGCTTAAGGCTTGTCAGGAGTGAACCCATGGGTTTCTGTCTGTCCTTTCTTTACACAGATAATATGAGCAGATTCAGAGATAATCTACTGAATGACCTGGACAATGGAAAGATTATCTTGCAAGCAAAGTCTCCACAATCTGGGCTTGCTTAATCAGCTTACATGGATGTTTAGAGGAAATATGAATACTACATACATACAAAATGCCTTGTGGGAGGAAATATTTGGAATAAGAACAGCTATATAAGTAGAAGGAAAATGCTGGAAGATGAGCCCATGAATATAAATTCCACAAGGGAAAAAAAAAAAAAAAGGGAGAGGGAGAGAGAAAGATTAAGCTGGAAATCGGAGGGAAAGTATTTACTGATCAAAGAAATGAGATTCTAATACACCCTTTGATACAGTATGAGGTATAAAGATCCTAACAGGTTTAAAAAAAAGGCAGCTGGAATATACATGAAAAGGGCTGTAAAATGTGGCTGCTTGGGACAGCAAGGGTAAGAGGATTCCTCACCTTACAGAAAATAAAAGATTTTTCTATAATGTATACAAAGACATTATTTGTCATGCCTGTCAGTCATCTCAGATGGCATATTCACYATCTATCCCTTATATTTATAACAGAATAACGAGCAGTAATCTCTAGTACCAAGACATAGGCATTCTTCTGCTGAATTCTGCTGAAATTTTGATGATATATCATATCATCAAAACAGGAACTTTGCAACCTGCTGATGTTCAGTGTTATTTAATGAAAAATGATGCAGCTTGACTAGAAAATGTGTAGCATATATTAGTTGAAAAACTGCAACCAGCTTCACAACGTAAGAGTTTAAGTAGAAACATGCTTAATAATTGGACAACTCCCATCCTTTCAAATATGTTTTGTACTGGTTTGTCTCCTAAAACTGCATAAAAATATACATGTCTACAATTTCGATTTCAGATTTTATGTAATTTCTAACCTCAATGTTGACTAGAAAATTCTCATGTCATATATATTTACTTATATTTAGGGTTATAGAAATGAAAGGCATTCATCTGTAGTGTGCACACTTTGAACTTTCAATTCTAAATGCAATCCAAAAAGCAATTCAAAAAGCTTTAGCTAATCACTGGCTCAGTTTCATCTACTGCTGAACAGGAAGTCACTGCTTAAGGTGACTGAGGCACAGAGATAATTCACAAAACTGAGCMTGCATCAGGAATGCAGGGGAAATCAGGGGAACGACAACAAGAGGATTTGGTCAGGACACTAGGTCGTTCATTGTGGTAAGTGCCCAAATTCTCTTAATAAATTCCCCGAGATGACTGGACTACTGAGAAGGAAAGAATATAGCCATGCCTTCATGGATCAGGACACTACATGTGTACATCAGGACTGTGCACCAAGCAGATGGAGAGGAAAACAGGAACAGCATTACTGAAGATGCACCATACTAAAATGTGAAAGAACTTCAGGATTAGGATGATCTATAGCTCTTGATCATTGATCTCACATATCAGGAGGCACAAATGRGAGCAGTCCTGATGCATAATATGTCCGGGCAGAACCAGGCTGTTGAATGCCACAGCAGGACAACTTCTGAACCCATTCAAAACTCACTCGGGATGAGAACAGTTATCTTGGCTCTGGCAAGCATTTTTTTTTTATTCAGTTGAGCCAACATCAAACACTCATGATAACAAAAGCCTTCCCMTTGCACTGTCTGAAAAGGTTTGCATCAGGCCTATGCACCAGAATCAAGACCATAGAAACACATTATTATTTTTTTAATTCCTTCCAAAACCAGGATTTAGCTGAAACCAGTAAGCTGGAAAACTAAGTTATTATGGCACAATTTCTATATATTTGATCATATGATCTGAACAATATWCCTTGCTATTTCTGTACCAGCATTTTATTAGCTGCTGGAACATACATGACAAGATTCAGTGAGGTCTGGGATTTTAGTGGGTTTAATATATCTTTTTGCACCTTTATTATAAATTTGTATGCAGCACAGTCAACTTCCTGCACAAATCTTCATTATACAACTTGCATCTTCATAAAAATAATCAGAGAAATACTGTCCGAGGGTTGGTATTCAGTTCTGCTCCAAGCAAGAGGTAATGAGGTTGTTGTTTCATTAGAATATATTTTTCAAAGGCAGTCTCCAGGGATGTGCATCCAGTGCAGGATTATGAAAAAACTTCACTTAGACAACAATATTTTAAAAATTATCCTATGGAATTGTTTGCAGCCGGGATATTACTCATCAAACTATTGTCCATTTCCAAGGAAGACTTTCATTAAGASAGATCTATTGCTAGATAATGATAAGTCTTGCAACAGTAGGGGCTGAATGTTAATGACTGCCAGTCAGTTTGAATTAATTCGTCTTGGAGGGACACAAGCTAGGAGGTGAATTTATGCTTAAATTTGATGGAAGACGACTTGGTTTTAAAATCCTCCTCAAGTAATATGCCACTGCTTAGATATGGCAGGAGCAGAGCTCTCTACAATAAATGAGCCAAACTCAGTAACATTGGTACTTTAAAATTGTCTCCATATCTGTGGTCTCAATTCAGTTGTTCAAATATAGTTTCTAAAAACCATTTGAGCTCACCTGGGCTGTTCCTCCTGGTCTGTCACAACTGGTCAAGAAGAGTGTATATCTCCCATAGCTCTGCACGCACAGCTAAAGCCTCAGAGATATGGATCAAGCCCTGTCTGCTAGCTAGTTACCTGGAAATGTATCAGCATTTCTTTTATACTTGAGGAATAAACATTAACTGGACAGAAGTGAATTGAAGCAGTGGAACTGGGAGTTGCTGGGCCCCACAAGCCCCATGTGTTTGTCTCAGTCTTTCTGCTTTTCATTTTAGGCTGTCATCTGTAGATCTTTAACACTTCATATCTCATTTTAACTCTGATACAAAARTTACCCATATCTGTGACATTCTCTATCAGAATCAATCACTCAAGTGAACAGTAATGATAATGATCAAATTCTAAAGGTAATTCTAATAATTTAGGTAGTATGTAAGCTTTCCTAGGAAGTACTGCTAGAAAAAGCTCAGTCTATCCCTACATGCTCTGATCATACAACACTCTGCCAACCCTTATTTTCCACTGCTTTAAATCATCCTGCAGAGATTTTGTGTAGCCTTACCCAGGTCCAAAACTACTGTGAAATAACACAATATGCCCCATGACAGCAGTGTGCAGACCTGGCCCCTGTTCCATTGAAAAGGTCAAATGCAGAAAGCTGAATGAAATTGAAGAAATAAAGCAGGACATTYGGCTAATACACAGCTGAACTTCAGAACTTGTTTCTATTGCAATTCCTCGGTCTACTTTTATCAGCTCTAATCACAGCAGCATAAGTATTATATAAAGGGGACCTGCAACACTGTCTACTGACTACTGAAAGGCAGGTTTCAGACAACACTTAATAGTCAATACGTGTGGGTCAGGGATATAAAGATACTACTGTGTCCTCGAAATAGATGTTAAGGAGGCTACATATTTGCATTTTGTGATGGTCTAAGTCTATGCCAAAATGAACAAATATAGTCCATGACATGGAATTTACTTTGGCAACAGCTATCTGATTTATTAGGTCCATGAAGGTGAAGGAATGTCTCTGCAACCACAGTGCTAATTCCTATAGAGTGAGACCCATATTTTTTAATAGGAGAGGGGTTTAAAAATATGCTTCAATATCATGRAAGAAATTATCCAGCTTGGCATACCATCTGTGAAGTGCCTTGTTACCAAATATCAGCTGGGAAAGAAAAAACTCTCAGTGCCTTTATGTATAAATAGAAGATGTCAGTCTGGAAGCTTGTCAAACCAGCATCTTTTAGAAAAACTATTTGTAAAAGAAAGATGTCAGCTTCCAATTTTATTTTGATTCTTCTGTTAAAGATGTATTGCAGAACTGACATCAGTGKTTTTTTTCTTTGTAATTAGAGAGCAATCAGATTCCCTTTATGATATTATGTTTTTTTTCCTTCCGAGCAGAAGTTTTAATTGACCTATTTTTATATATAATTTACACAGATGAACAGAGATAGCCTTATAAAAAGTAAAACCCTACTATTAGTATTCTTCCTCTTCATAGTATTCACTTACTTATATAAATCCCACTGGCAGTAAGGCAATTACACCACAGATGGTAGAGTTCAGACAAATTAGATTCTACTGTCTCTTCACAAATGGCTTCAGTGCGCAAACTTCTCTAAAGTATGTATATGATGAGCCCTCAATTGCTCCTCAATTGCTACTGTGCTGAGAATTGTTGCAACTGTTGCTGAAATTTCATTTAATTTTCTTTTCACTAGTTCTCTCCTTTGCCTTAGTACTCCCTCTCAGCTGTATGCCTTTCTCAAAGTTATTATACTTAAAATGCAAGTGAGGGGTGCGTCGTGTGCTCATCATCTCCACGATTGCTTTTTTACAATTACTCTGTTATTCTTCCACCTCTCCTGCTTGCAAAGGCGTTCATGTGCCTTTTATATCCTCCAGGTTCCTAGAACAACAGACTATATCTCCTCATATGTCCTTTTAACACCTTGTACAAAGAGACTCTGATCACACCAAGGCTTCTACCACTCAGTAATACAAATAGTTGATATCTTCATTAATATGGTGAAATCTGTGACCCTCACAGTTTTGCATAGGAAGATCAGAATAAATCTCAATGACTCTGGGCAGCTTGACTGCTGCTGTAAATAAAATGAGCCTTTTCTTAATCTGAAAGCATGCAATGGCTGCCTTGTTAAATATGGAATAGATAACTTTAAAGCTTGAGAACTTGGTTAGCCACCACATCATTGAATATAACTTCAGAGAACAGCAAAGCCAGAGAGGTTCCCACATCATCTTCCTCAGATGAAACTGACTCAATACACACTGATGCAACAAAAGTAGTCAGATCACAATTGCTGATCTTTTTTTTTTTTTTTTTTTTTTTTTTTTGATTCTTTCTTGGGTAACCCAAAGTCCTGGATCACTTCCATCCAATTTCAGGCACAACAGATGCCTGATCTTCTGTGGGATGGGAGTGGTCCAAGGTGACTGTGTTTTTGGACAATGTGTCTGTAGTGCTTTCTATTTAAATTCATAGGACAGGCATCCTCAGAGTAAAGGGGCACCTCTAGCTATATTTATGAAACTTGAAAGAAGAAATAGAGTGACATCAGGTCTGTGCCTTTCAGCTGAATCAGAGAAGAGGTGGACAAAGGACAGAGTGGAAATTCAAGAACTCTGAGTTCAGCTTATTTGATAACATTGCATCACCTTGAGCAAGGGACTTGAGGAAGGACGCTTAGCTGTGGCCAGGTTGGTTAAGAAGCTAGTCTGCCTGCAAGCATGATGAAGACAGACCAGTTTCTCAAGATAGTTTTGAGTCCTGAAGTTCATCATATAGGTCCATATGGTCTTTGGGAAGGCCCTGTCTCCACAGATTACACGACATTAAGACTAGCTTGCAAGTTTAGGCAAGCAAACTGAGAATGGCAGGAAACACTACTAATTTCATCATGTTTGCATTCCTCTGTTGAAAAAAAAAAAAAAAAAAAAAAAAAAAAAAAGGACTGGCATCATTATTTTAAGCTCTTCATAACAAGGATACTTTACAACTCCATCTGTGCAGCACTTCATTAAAAATCATTTGATTTTCACTGGTCTTAGGCTTCACAAAGTAAAAGCAATTTGAAAACCAAGATCTGATTGTAGTCATAATCAAACCTGAAATGCTCAGCACATCCTTACATATCTAATCTTAGCAGCTATAGATACAGACGAACCCATTCCTGCAACTACCAGTTTTTCCGTATAAGAGCAAGATCAAACATTCAGTGTATCAAAACCCAAGAGACTATTTAACTGACTACACTTCAAAAATTGTTTTCTACTTTTCAGGTGATTGAACTGATGCTTCCTACATTCACTGTGTAGTATTTTTTTTTTCCTCTTTCTTTAATTAAAGTTTGCAGGGAAGAGATTCTTTTATTGACAGAAACATTTAGCTTTCAGAACCCATCTGCTCACTTCCCACTCACTTATGGAATCTTTTAGTTAGTAGAGGTATTAAGCTATTTTTTTTACATAAAAGCATCACTTGTTATCAGTTTTTATGATCAACTTTCTTTTCATTTACACAGAAATCTCAGTACAGAAGGCAAATATCTGTCTCCTGATTTGAATATAGAAACTTTATCCACAGCCTGAATTTGAGATTTTTATTTTTAAAATGCTGTAGTATCTGCAAACCCCCATTGGCATACATTTTTAGGGTTCTCACTCCTATACACAACCAGATAGGGGAGCAATCCTGGAAAACTGATAGACTTCTGTCTGTAGACAGTTGACTTCTGTAGGCTGTAGACTTCTGGAATATTATGAGGGAGCAGGGGAAATTCAGATGATAGCTCTGGAGTTTCCTTGTTTCACCAGCCAACAACAGCAGGAAATAATGGAGGCAAAATAATTAACTGCAATAAAAGGCAAGGCATTGATTCTGTGAAATATTGGATTACTTACTTGTAAAGGGAGAAGAACAAATAAAAGATTCTGAATTTTCTGAGAAAGGAAAGGCTGATGTTGGTTCAACTGACTGGAAGAGGCAGGAAGGCAGCATTAGTTTAAAATATTCATTTGCCTTCATGTTGTGATAGACCAGTGGCAATAAAACAACATCCCATTTGAACAATGTGTGCTTGATAGCTAGGAGCCAGTAACACAATAGCAAGTCTTCTGACCACATCTCAGGAAGAGATGACCATATCTCTAGAAAGGCCTATACTATAACCTAAAAACTACCCATCATGTTGAGAAGAGTTAAARGAAGTTTTCTGGTAGCCAAAAAGGATTGGTACCACTCTTGTGGGGGAAAAAGAAAAAAGAAAAAGAAAAAAAAACCTTTTTGGCCAATGGTGGTTTTAGAACACACCAAAGAGAGTAGATAGGTGGAATTAAAGTTGTAAATAGAGGTATAAATATCTCAATCCTTTTTTTTTTTTACACATACACACATAAAGGGAAGGAAACAGGATAAAGAGAAATACTTGCAGTGGTAGGAAGGCAATGAGGAATTTGATGATGCCGAAAAGGTAGATGTGTTCAAAAACTTATTCTCTTCAGTATTTTGTCAAAAGTAACATGATCTACTCTTATCACTTGAGTATGATAAAGTATTTACCAGTCCATAAGTAACTCAGCAAGATATTAGACCATAACCATAAGGAAGAAATGTTTTTAGCAGACTCAAATAGCTTGCACCAGAAGCTGAAAGAGTTGGCTTATGGCTTTCTGGACAGCTGTTGTTTATTTTCAGTAAGACACAGTCTGGAAGGATGAAGATTTTTTAACATACTAACATTCAGAAAAGGAAGAGAGATATCATAGGTAACAAAAAGCCTGCTGTAATCCTACATAAATTAATAGAAAACCTGACTGAGCATTCATTCATCTCAGAGAGAACTAAGGAACAGGGCTATAAGTATTGCCTCTCAATTGCATTTTTTGAAAAATAAATCACGACACATAAGCCTGATTACATCTTTACTGACTGCTTTATCAGCTCAACCTCTAGTGTCCTGAAGGATGTAATATGCTTAGATTTCTGCAAAGCATTTTATTTGACTGTAGAGTAAAACAATCTAATGAAAATATTAGGACTATACAATATTAATAAATTTCAATTTAAATAGATTAAGCAACAGCACAATCTCAAAAAGCAGCTGTTAATGGGAAATCGTTAAATGAGATGATGAGATGTCTTTTTTTGCTGAGAAAGGTATGAGGCATCATACAATTCATTGAGCAAGTATAAATATGCTACTAATAAACTCGATAACAATAAAATGATTTGTAAGTAATCACTGGAGGCCAGATGGAAAGAATGATCTACAGCAACAAGAAATGAGGAGGTACAGAAGAATTACTATGAGCACATGGCTCATGGAGAAAATGATAAGCAATAATGCCAGTTGAAACATAGATTGGAAATTAGGTATGAACATCCAGCAATAAACACTCAGCTATTAAAAAACAGTGGATTCTCTGACTCTTCATTTTTCCAAAATGAAGAAGGATTCCTCCCTAGAAGGCTTAAGAAAAATAAATTAAATCCAAAGTCCATGTATGTATATTTAAAAGCTGTAAAAGCTGGAATAACTCATAACATTCGTAACTAATAACTCAGCATTTTACCCTGGCTAATGCCTCCCATCTCTGGTTTACAAGCAAACAGGAATGGCAAGCCCTCCTGAAAACAGAAAAACTGCCAGATGAAAAAGAAAAAAGTAAAAAATGACTGAAGCAAATATGCAAATATTGCTTAAGAGAGCTAATATTTTCTCCTTTGCTCATTTTAGCTGTGTTTTGTCACGAAGCAGGAAGGGGAAAAAAAAACACCATTGATTCCTTCTTATCTTAACATGTGCATCCTATTGCTAGGATGCAATGAAATYTCATTTGCAAGCATACCATAATGTTATAGCAATTGCTGCCATTCCATTCTCCTCCAGCCAACAGTCAGGAAATGCCCTATAGGATAATTGACAAGCTACTGTGAATTACATAGCTATAAATAGCACATCAAGGATGCCTGGTGAAAGGATGATAAAACATAAGTGAAAGTCGAGATTTTATGAAGTCATTTGCACCATGGAGAAGTATTTATCACCTTACTTGCAATTTTCCTATTTTTCCTTCCCCAGTATGTACAGAATATGGAACAGACTGCAATAAAAATCTGTAAAATATGATCTTTAAGAAGTCATTTATCTCTTTCATTTCCATATTCTTTCTGTCACTTCTTCTCTTTTGCTAAAATTCCTGTAGTACCATTCATATCAGGTCAATCTTGTCCTTATCTCTGTCTCCAAAGAACTATCCTATCAATAAGCTACCCTTGTTCTTCAAATCATCATGCTGGACAGTGGAGAGTGGGCAGGCATTTGTGTATGCACCTATTCTGACAACTGTCCAACTGCTTTAAGGACTTCAAAGAGACCAGTGGAAATTTTCCTTTAGAACTAAATCCCTCGTTTTCTATGCTCAACATTGAAGAGAAAACTTAAAGGTATCATATGGCTGATTAGTGAAGAAATACAAAATTTCATCTATGTATGAGACAAAATAACTCATGCAGCTGAGCAACAGCCCAAATATGTCTGTGTTTTTGTAAAGCCATGCACCTCACAGAAATGTACAACTGCAGTTCAAGGAATCTGTGATAATCTGCACAGTTAAAACTTCGATTTAAAAAACTAGTTGCTATATTTGTTATGTTAATGTATATTAGAAAAATTAGAGTGAAAGGTGGCAATAGGGCACTGCCATTGAATGTCATTGGCTTGGAGTTCCAGTTACAGATATAAAGTTGYGTAAACCTACAAGGAATAATTGCCATTTAAAAACATTTAAAAGTTACTTAAAGACAGCCTGGAGCCTTTATGTTTGCTTGAAATCAGAGTCATCCTTTTGTCCTGAAAGTAAAATATTGAAAAGTCTCAAAGAAAGAAGAGATCAAAGACATAAGAGATGTAAAATACGATYTTATCTCTCCTGGTCACTCTACTGCTGGAGGATGGCAGTGCTGCCATGCTGTCTTAAATGCCATAAATGCAATCTCACATTCTTAGAGACTTTTGGTACGATACTGACCAAAAAATCAGTATTTTCTCCTCTTTACTAATTTCAGCTGATTAGGTTTTATTCACTCATTTATGATCTCTTCCTTGCCAGACATAATCTCAGCACAGTTCTTATGTGGTGTCAGTAGACTTTTACGCTGATCTATGTCAACCATCCTTCTGCATATTACTAACCCATGGCAAATCTGTGGGCTTAGTTATAAGGCATGGACTCAGTATGCCAATGGGGCAAGGATGCTGCAGGCCTTGTCCCCACATCCAACCAGTAGTGAGGCTGAGAATTTATCTCCAGTAGGTGCCCACACATATACACACATATATACATACATACATATGTACCGTATACGTATATATACGGCTGGTCACATAGATCAGCATAGCTCCCTCACTCCAGTTGTTGATACAAATGCATATGCATATACACACACATGCATGTGCAGGGTTCATCCTGTARATGGTCCAGGATCCTCCATCTTCCAGGTGTCTCTCCCCTAGAGACACACACAGCAGACACAAATGGGCCCTCTGGCCCAACGTTGCTGGCATTTAATTTCACTAGCTCCAATTTCTTCAGTTGCTGGCACCAGAGACGCAGGCCCCTGTGACCTGTGGCCTGGGTTCAGTTGCTGACATGCAGATCTCTACACACACACACATGCACAGACAGATCCTCACCCAGGACCATAGTTAGAAAAGAATTCCACAAGAAAATGAAGCAGACTGCGCCGATCAGACATAGGGCATGACCTGACAAGCATACTGACTGTCATATTTGCATACCAACAACCTCATTTGGTCCCTCCATTTATTCCTCCATTTCCCACATTTGTTCCTCCCTAAACCACCCAGATCCCTCTCTTTCTCTGCCTTTGGTTCCTCCCTTGAGCATCTCATTTAAAGCCTTGCACGATCCCCAGATGTTCTTTCCCTGGGGATTCCCTGTATCCCATGATATATCCCATATCCAGACAGTCACTCCTGTAAACTTGTCATGGGTTCCTACTTGGTCATTGGAGYTGATGGCTCTCCAGGGAGATTTTCAAGCAGGATGTCCCTCCCTCCAGGTGGATAATCTGGGTTTCCCTGACTATTCTTGTGCCTCCGAGGCCCTCTGTCCTTGTGCAGATGAGCTCTGGACAGGCTGGTTGCTCTCTCATGATGAGAGGGTCTTAACTGATCTTCCACATCTTGAAATTGTCACTCTGTGCTCCTTTGTGTTTCTGAAGATGAGCTTTCAAACATACAACATTAGTGTCTTCTGTGATTAAGAGAGGAATAAATTACTGCAGCTTAACTGATGTAAGGAAATTTGTTAGACTGCTGTGGCTCAATTGTTTTTCTGAGTCAATGGTCTCTCAGTTTGAAATCTGTAAGAAATGATGCTGCAAAATAACTCATACATTACATGTTTTGTCTTATCCATTTATTTGGAGCTTGATTTCTTGTCAAAGCAAAGAATCTTCCTCCATGCTTCTTCAGAATCTTTCACAATGAATTTCTGATCTCAATTGCAGATTTAAGTGGTTGGATGTTTCCAGTCTAGACAGTTCTGTAATCATTATCATTCCAAAAGGTGTGAGCATACAAAAGGAATGGAAAAAAAATAACTTAGATTGTATGAATAATCTTTGGGATGTGAAGTTTAGTATCATTCACAGTTTCCTTATTATCAGTCATGACAGATCAGATTTCCTGCCAAAAGCTAATCAGTTTTCAGACATTCATTCCAAATATTTTGGGAAGTCTGGGCCAGAGAAAAGGTTTTCATCATACTATGAACCAGATGAATTCATTCTCTGCCCTCAGCTGTTCCCCAAATACTACCTCTTCTATTAAAATTACCTCTTCTATTAAATATTTCCTCTTCTACTTAACATTCTTTTCATTTTTGGTCTATTGAGCATCACAGACTCTCGTTTATGATCAAATTCAGGAAAACAAGCGGATCCTTATTTTTTGACTCTATCACAATTCTGGACAAGACATAAGATGTACTTAAGCCCATGTCTGAGCCAAATTTTGCTTTCCTGACCTGATCCTCTACAAAGTTACCATGAGGTTTTACTGGCATTATTTCTGTGCACATATGAGCTCTCTTTTCTCTATCATAGGGTAATACTCTTCTATATGTGACAATATCGTAAAGACCAGAGATGTTAGAGACGTGCAACAGAAGAACAGCAAGATGTATAAAGCATGGCTTAAAGGTAGTAAGTGCTGTAACACCATACAGAAGAAATAAAATCTTTATGTGAAGCTCTGAAGAAAGGAGTTCTCTGAAACAGTCTCAAATAAAGAAGAAAGCAGGAAAAACTTCAACTATTTTTACATATTGTCAATCTGCAGCTCATGAGCAGGACAGTGCAAGGAAGAATTATGCAACTCCTTTAGGAGGGTTATCTTATGAGAAATGCAATTAGAAGGGTTCTTCTCGTAAAGCCTATCAGTCTGGAAAGGTTTCCTCAAAGGAATATATCTATTACTGATTCAAAATTGGGTCAAGGTTAAGATAAAGAAAAGCAAAAAGAAAGAGTAGAGATAGTAATACAGTGAAGAGATCTATGGAACAAGCTTTTCACCCTTCCTTTGTACCCATGAGGGAAAAGAAGAAAAGCATCTGCCCTATCACAATAGAGCACCAAAAAGGGGTAAATAGTCTCAAGTGTAGAAAGCAGTCCTGTCAATGGCTTGCTGACATCAGAAGGTGCAAGAAGGAGGCCAGAAATTTGTGAGGAAAGCAGGTTTCTCCCTTTAAGGAAGGCATCATAAATCTACCAGTGCTACAACTATGACTTGTTCAAAAGGAGTTAAGGACATGTTAGCATTCACAGTAATCATTTTAATAATGCAATGATTTCTGTGYCTCATAATGCAATAAGTAAATGCACAACTTGGTAGAAAGCTGAGATTGCACCTCTCTGAATCAGAGCCCAAACAGCTCCATGCATCATGAATTCCTGTACATTGTGGATTCACAGCACCTCAAGGGGTTCTTCTCAAGAGAGCTTGAGTTTTGTTGTCAGATAAACTGAACACCCTCCTGTGCATCCATCCCAAATGGATGCCAGAAGAATGTCACCAGATCCCCAAGTCAGTTGCAAGTGGAGTTTTTATTTAATCTCTGAGTTGATGATCATAAAATGAAAAATAATGAAGTCTGAGATTTCCAATCCTTTCACTATGCTCCTATTTTTTCAGATATGGGTGTATTTTTAAGCTGAAAAGTTACAAGTCATTATTCTGTATTRTGGGCCATTACCTTTGATCATAAAAATAAGGAATGTAAACCAACCAAGTCCTTTAGTCTTGAAACAGACCACRGTATGGCAAAAATAGCTGCCCCTATCCATTCACAGAAATGCTTAGCATAGAAACTTAATGGGCAGGAACAGCAGCTCTGTTGACACAATAGTTAGTCCTGCACAACCATTTTATAAACTGAATGATTCTAGCAACAGAGTCCAGCAAAGGACTTCTRAGCCCATCATGGTCTACTGGCTGATAAGAGGTATCAGCAGATAGAAATAATTGCAAGTTTCAGACTAATATCTGCTATTGGCTATATGCCCTGAACAACAATGTCAAAAAAAAAGTTCTTTGACATGCAGTGGCCCCAGAGGAAAATCTTTGTACATAGCACCCTGGAGGTCTGCAAGACCTTGAAGTTGGTAAATTCTAGTGAGGCTTATATAGCTAAGAAGCAATCCAATATATTTTAAAGCAGAACAGGGAAGGCCCTGAGGAATTTGCTAACTTAAAAATAGAAAGAAAACACCCACACACTGTTTTAGCTCCAAATAAATGCATTAATGAACATCCTGAAACTCAAAGACCCCCTCAGAACTTTTCAGTAGCTTAGCTACTGACTTATCTTAAAAAATAAAGACTCTAAGAAAAGAAAACCAAACACCACCCACTCCCTTTACTACATCTATGTCAGATCTCCCACTCATTTCCGTTCCTCTTGTCTCCAAGCTTTCCAACTTGCTGATTAGAGAGAAGAAGCAAAGGCAAGGGATTTTCCCATTATCACTGGCGTATTACATCTGAAAGATGTGATATCTGAATATCTTCATGCCAGAGACAGAATGTGGCATCTGCTTTATCTAGCCTATTCAGGTGTTTTGCATTTAAATTTGAATTGCTTCGGAATTTAGTCCTCCTAACGTGCATGTTTAGTTTCTGTATAGAGTTAGTGGGAGGGATGGGGAGAGATTTTGAAAGGATCCAAAGCAAGACCTTTAACTATTTGATGTAGGAGCCAGAGTCTGACAGCTCTGTTGGGTGAGTCTGCAATGTTCATTGCTTTTCTGAATAAAATTATTGTTCTTCTGAATAASCATCCCAACATATATGCCCAAATTCATCTTAGATGCCATGCGAAGTCCCCTTAAAAACAATCCTATATGTTTATGTAAAGCCTTAAATGAATGTCTTCTTAACAAAACATTGCACTGCACACACAACTTTCTTGCTGATGGAGAAAGAATGAGCAAACAAATCTCATGAAGCAGATGTTAGTCTCAGTGCTCTGCTGGAAATCACTCAGACATCCACAAGGCTGAGGGTTGTATAAGGACAGAAAGGACAGAACAGCTGCTGTGGAAGATCTTTAGTCTTGGGACACAACATCTTCTATCAGAATCCAATTACTTCATCTGTGAAGTAATTTAGTCTTTCCTTCCCTCCCAGCTGTATGGGGATTTTCTCTGCTTCTTGATATGGAGGGATTTGAGTGCAGCATATGGACTGGGAGAAGAAGGACAGGTAAAAGATAAATTTATTTGTGGATGAATGTATAAATTGATGTATATATGAGGCATACCTATCAGATATTAAAAAAAAAAAAAAAAAGTATTCTGGGCTTCTTACCAGAATTACTAGAAGATTATCATATGAAAATTCCACAGTGTATCTTTCCTCCTAGAATGAAAACCTATGCATTAATATTGAAATACTACAGCTCAGCCAAACTCTCACATACGCCAAGCTGTAACTTTAAATTTTAAATATGGAAGTGAAAGACTTGAGACCTATTTTTTTTCAGCTGAAACTAGTGATCAAAAGCTTGCCTCTGTTTTGTATTTGAAAAGCATCAGTGTCTTTTTTGCCTTCTCTGAATATAATTTTCATTTCAGAGGTTGCCAAAGTAATGCCTTAAGAACATAAGAGCAGTGCTGTTTAGCAAGACTAAAGGTTAGCCAGAACAACAGTGTGTTTCTCAGAGTGGCCAGTAACAGATGCTTAGTGACCATTGAAAAGAGCAGGGAAAGCACAGTTTACTCTGCCTTCCCACCCCCCATCAGGGACTTTCTGAGAGGTAAAGAATTGTCCCATTACTATATATTTAAGAGTCTGCAAGGGCTTTTTATTTATTTATTTATCTATTTATTTATTTACACGTGGTAAATTATTCTCCTATAAACATGTCAAATAACTGTTAACCAATTTTTGCTATGCTAGTCATCCTCCAATAAAAAGATTTATAGTTTTATTATGTGTTAGGTGAAAAAGTGCTTTACAGTCTTGATTAGATTTCCTCTCATTCTTCTGTAATGAAAAATAATGAATATTCTTTTTCAGTTCAGTTTCTATATAGTCTTCATGATTTCAGGATATCATCCTGAAATCCTCTATCATCTTTTCAGTCATTTTTCTTTCAAACTGAAGAACTCTTTTTTTTTTTTTTCTTCCCCAAACTGTATCTCCTTGTATAATATCCTTTGGTGTTTCTAGATATCCTTATATCTCATGTTTGTACTGTTTCCAAGTCTAAACAGCTCTTCTTGAAGAGGAGCTGATTGGTATTCAGGATACGGGCAAGCCATAGATTTATTCAGTGGCATAATGATATGTTCTGATTCTTTCTCCATTCCTTTTCTGATATGTCCTAATAATTTATTTGTTTTTTTGACTGTTGCCAAGCACTAGCCTGAGGCTTCCAGGGAACTGTAAATACTCAACTGCAAAACTATGGTAATGCACATTTTGCGCATGCAGTACTTGATCCAGTTTAGCCACGTTTTAACTCCATGGATATCAATGGGTTTATTTCACTGATATACTACAATAACAGGTAAGTCTCTTCCTAAATGCAACAGTCTTTGGGACAAAGAGTGTCATGTCAATGTGTTCCATTTAAGATAGATTAAGCCAATTTAAAGAAAAAGATATACAATCGTAGGTCTAGAAACAGATCCTAAAAGCATTCACCCATATAGTCTTGCTTTCTGTAGACTTCGGTATCTCATTGGCCAAATGTCTTGCTGAAGAGTCAATGACTTTTGTTACAAAAGTGCCAAGAGATCAAAGAGGACACAGCCCCACTGTACTAAGGAAAGATGAACAGATCGTCCTTGCTGCGAGGAACATCTGATCTAAATAACGTAAAAAGAAATAGAACAATGAGAACAGGAGCAAAAGCAGCATGAACAAGGCAATGCCATGTTCTATTAGCAGAAACAGCTGGAGTTTTATAGGGAGAACAAAAGCTGAGCACAGAGGTGACAATGAAGATAGAAGCTTGGACAAAGGACTACAGAGACAGTCTGAAKGGTTGGGGTAAATGCAGATTAAAGTGAAAGCCCTTGTGAGAAGGGGACCCAGATTTAACAGTGGATGGAGAAGMGAATACAGAGAGGTATAAGCAGAGCATCACAACAGTTTGTTTAGTCACAGAGCCCTAAAAAATTCTGCTTTTATTATTAAATCTCAAAATGTGGACCAAGACTTTAACAGGCACAGAAGACTTGTTCTGCTTTCTCTGAGGTTATATATAACCTCATAAAGCAGATAGGCATCATCATAGACAGCACAGATATGATAGCTGATGACTGGATATGAGATACCATGATGTTGAAGTGGTACACGTTATAATTCTACCTCTTGCTTGCTTTGTCACAGGGAGAGATTTTAAATGTGCTACCTCTTTCCAATTCCTGTCTTCTAAGAGAGCAGGAATAAAAGGGTTTCTCTATGGTTTTGAGTAACAATAGTCACTCCTGCACTGAGAAGGAATCATTGTTGGAAGCTTTCTACTAATCCAGTGGGTTTGGGCTATCCTTTCCCACAATATTGGAAAAGGTTTTGGGGGCAAGGAGTCCATCAAGAGCTGGCTTCCCTTTAACAAAGGAGCAGAATTTAAGCTCTACGTTCACTTTTCTAAGTTGCTGCATGTCACAGGATTTCACTCTTTTGCCCTGCCCTTTGTGGCTTTGGCAGCTAGAGATAAGAAATCTGGCTGGTCGGTGATGCCAGCTTCCTTAGCATAAGGAAGAATATCAACGATACAGCTGACCCCAGCTCTCCAAGCATTGCCATGAGGTCAGTGGGCTGCTGTTCTTCACCGCTCCAGGAGGACTCTGGCAAATCATGAGTGAAGGGGATGTTTCTCAGAACCTTCTACCACTTCACAATGTACTACAGCCAAAGCTGCTTTCTGGTACAGTTCTGCAACCTTGTTATAAGCCATACAGCAAATTCCTCAACAAGCAACCAGCGGCACCTGGTGTCAGAGCTTATTTGGTAAAGAAGAAACTGTGTTGTTGCATTTGAGCCAAAAGAAGATGACAGCCCATCTAACACAGCCATGCAGCTGAAATAGGGTAGTAAAAGGATGCATCTTTCCTGTCCACTTTAACCTCTCCCCCTTTCTGTTACCTACAACACCAAGAATGTTCCTGTTATTTGGGAGCAGAGGAGAGAGGCATCAGTCCTTCGGATGGGAGGAAAACAGTTGAACTTGCTTTTACGTCCCTTATCTCAGAAGTTTCTCCTTGCAATAAAGTAGAAAGGCATGTGATGCTGGAGAGATAATGAGCTAAATTTAGCTTCCTTCCCCTATCCTGTCCCTCATGCTTAGGGACGTGTATGTTCATTGGTAATTATATACATATATTCATTGCTCAGTGAAGTAAAGAGCATAGGCACGCTGGGAAGCTGTATTAAATTCAGTTCAAAAGTGTTTACTTCTTTGCATGCTTTTGTTAACAGATTTTACTTTCTTCTTCTAAACCTAGTCCCTTGACCTTGCTGAATAGTGAAGTTATTTCTTCACTCCACCTCATTTTTCGTCAAGACTTCACCTCCCTTCCAGCTCTACTTTCATCTTTTATCTATCGTACCACTGATARCATAAAGGGCAGGGGAAGGAGGGAGAGAAACATATTACAATATTTCAATACTGCTACAATATTGCTATTTCAATATGGCCTTTTCTTTTTTTTTTTCCTTCTGCACAGATTTTTTTGGAAACCATCTTGAGTTCTGTGAGTTATTAGTAGCCATAAAACTTACTTCTCCTCCAGCTCTGTTCCTCCAAGGACCTGAAAGTGCTCTACAAATGTCAATTAATTAAGCAGTCTTCATGCAGAAATTTTTATAATGCTCAATTTAAAATGAAGAAACTAGAGCAGCAAGAGCTTGGTTGCTGATTGCTAGTTAATGGTAAAATTAGTAATAGACTCTTGGAGTCTCCTGGGCATTATTTTTTAAACATCTCCAATATTTAGAAATGTTTTAAAAATACTCTGATGTTCATAAAAACATTAGAAACATCTCCCTTTTCCTCATAAAGGGCATCATGTAAGTCCAGTTCTCTTCACGAACTGAGAGCAAAAAAAAAAAAAAAGCAAACTAAAACCACCCCCTATCTGAAGGGATTCAGAGCTTCTCAATCTTTAGCTATCACTATATTCTCAAACACATGGGCTGTTAAATATTCTGTCCTCCCTTTCAAGGCTTYTCTGGTCACCCAAACAGAAGTAATCAGAACTATCTTGTATCAAAATTCAGAACAATGAAATTAGTGCATGAAACTCCTGAGTAGGTGAGCATATCTTCTGCCATTCTGAATCAGAGGACACCTATGATGTTAAGTAGCTCTTTCTTTTCAAGAAAAATAAAAGCCTTACAATTATAAATAAAATCTTACAAATAAAAGTGCAACATACCTGGATGAATTCACTGGGGAGATTTTCTTTATATAGGAAATATAAATTTTGCCAATTCTTTCTCTGATCAGTGATAAAACAACTCTGCTATTCTCACTCTGCCTTCCTTGTAAGGTTGTGACTTAAAGGTTATATCTAATTTCGCCTGTGGGTGTGTCACAGGTGTAAAGGTGAATGAGGTTTGGATAAGCTTCATTTCCTGTCCAGCCTGTGACTTCAGAACTCCAGATTCTCTTTTAATGCTTTAATGCTTTTGTTTTCTAATAAAAAGTCAATGTTAAAAGGAATGATGGTACATTTGGTCCTATGTGAATAGCAAAGATGAAGTGCAACTGGCTTTCTTATTCAGACCATGCTGCTCAGAAGCACTTTTTTGGCTTTTGGATTCAGTGTGCTTARTCTTTCATATGCTTAATTTTAGACTACCTAAACTGCCTGAATGCATGTAGCTTCATTTCATTCTCCTAGGAAAAGGGAAGGAATAACATTAGGAGGATACAGCACATGTCCATTCCCCAATCTTTTAGCTGTTTTGACTGGCTCCCCAATCTTCTTATTGACTGTGGAACAGAGGTGGAACATGTAACCTGAAGATAAGGATTCTGCTACTGTATCCAGCTGCCTAAATCCTGTGATAGATTTGGCATCAAATCTATGGCTAGCTGTGCTACCATTCCATCCTCTGACAGGGTAGACTGCTTGAGACTGCTTGAGAGAAAGCAAGGACCCTGGGGGAGGAGAGAAGCCCACAATGAAATATATAGACTACAACACCATGAGCTCTAGTTCTTTCCTTTCATTTTGCTCTTGGCAGTCCATCAGTTTTTAGGAAGTTGCCAATGCCTGAATACATGAAAAATGCATCTGATGTAAATTTGTGCCACTCACACTTATTTTTTCCTCTCCCTGCAAACCATCTTTAAAAGCTTAGCTACAGCAATGAGACCACTGGGACAAAGAATGACGCAGAGCACAGAAAAGCATGTGCTCAAAACCACTGTCAAGCTGGTACAAATTCCAGCAGACATTATTTYCTTTTGCTTAAAGCAATCTCCTCCCTGTGCAATTAGAGAAGGATTGATATGTATCCCATACAACATCCTTCTGAGGGTGCTCCCTTCACAATTACCCTATCACAGCACTCTCAAACCTACYCTGACTCCGATAACTTTGTACATCAGTGACTGCCAAACAAACCAAAACAAAACACAGTTGCCACATTAAGACCTACATAAAGAATGTCACCTCAATTATATCTGTTTGAATGGAAATAATCTCAGACAAGAACAAACCCTAATGTTTTACAGCAGATCCTAAATTGGGAAGATCTCAGCTCAAGTCAGTAAGAATGCTTCTGGTAACAAGACCTTTGCTCAATGCCCTGTGCTCTGACTCAGTGCTTCAGATCAGTTCTGCTGCTGTAATTGGTTTCTGCATCACCATTTGCTTAATACAGTTCTGCAAAGATAAACAAATGTGTCTCTCCTTTTAGCTGTCCCTCTCACATTCTCTATATGATCTTAAATTGGACGTTACGTTACTGCTTTTTTGTCCTTTGCCATGGATAGTCCTTCTACATACTGTGCAATGTCTGCCTTGAGGTTCAGCTATAAGTCAAGAGAGATCCATGGCTCTAAAGGTATTCAGGATTCATTTTATTACATTAAGTGTAGGCACCTCCACCAAAAGTAGTCTTCTTTCACAGTCAAGAAAGAGAAATAAACATACTCAGGAGAAAAAAATATACAAAATAGATGCCAAAAATAGCTCAAACAAAACACAGAGTAAGAGAATMCATTTTTTTCATTGCCTAGAGAGGAGATCTAAGGGGCTAGTTCACATAAAAAAGGTCAACATTACAGAAATCAAAATAGATAAGACGAATCTCTAATTAACCTACCAGTTAAATATGAGGGAGAAAGGTAGGGAGGAAAAAAAAAAAAAGAGAAAGAGAGAGAGAGAGAGAGAGAGAGGGAGAGAGAGAGAGAGAAAGAAACAAGGAAATTAAAGTAGACACAAAAATTACGGAGAGGAATAGTGGCAAACCAGGGAGTTCCTAACTCCAAAAACATCCAAGAAGGTTCTGGCACCTGTCTGCTTGGCTAATATTGGTGTCTTGCTTTGTGTGCTTGCAAGGAATATGGGAATCTCTAACGTCTAAAGGACTTCCTCTCTGTGGCTTGTGAATATAGCCACCACTCACCTGGAAGCAGACTTGAGTGCAGGAGCAAAAGAAAGTGGGAGAATTCAATTCACATCTTATGATTATGATCTAATCATCTTATGAGGCCCTGTTCTGCTCAAGGTAACAAGACCTTTCTTTTCCTGACCTGTTAGTCAATAGTAGTAATCTGTGTTCTTGTTGCACCTCATTTACATGCATASCCTTGTCAATTGACTTCTCTGACCTCAAGGAGTCAGTAAGTTTCATGGCCCAGGCTACGGAAAATCTTAGTCACAGTTCATAGATTAAACTTTTGGAAACATAATTTGTCTTATTGCTTCGAGCTTCCCTTAAATACAGCAAGCCATAGTACTTACATTATGGCCTGAGCTGGTTGAGAAAAGAATGACATTAAAAACAAAACTAAAAAAAAAATCCCAATCACTAGGTATATTAAACACCTTTCTAGTCAGACCAGCAGTTAATTTTATTTGAATTATCTGAAGAAAATGCAGTAGTCAGTGACGCCAGTAGAAGGTCTCAGCTTTTGTTTCTATTCCTGGACATTGGCAAAACTGATATTTTAGACCTAATAACCAATGACGCACATAAGTAAATAAGGAAATCTTGACTTGAATTCAGTGAGTAACAGTCCTTCTCTTTCTCCTCTCAATTTTTCCATCCCTACTATTCCTGAGACACTAATGTAATTGTCCCTTCAAGGTACGAATTCAAAGATGAAAATTTTGCCAGCAAATTGTGTCATTGGTGGGGATTGTCAGCTGAGTGATTGTAACAGTGAATGTGTGTGATGGCACAGAGTGTATTGACTCACTCTCTTCCATGAATGTGAAGATTGATTGCATCGCTAAATAAATTATGACCTTGGTTTTTCTTCAGCTCATAGTTAACATTGAGATCAATGAATATTGATAGTCATTAAAACAAATGTGCTTATATATTAATCCAACTTATTGGGATTTCAATTAAAATATTCCATGAAAATTTAGAATGAGATTTTATAACAAAGACTGACACAAAATATTGTTTAATATAAGTGATGTTAGTATAGTGGGACTAGAAACCTATTTCCAGAAAGAGCTAAGTTTAGGTTTTCAGAACCTACTGGGACAAATACTGTGCTCATCATCTGAAGCAAATCCTCCTCCTGAGCAGAGRCAACCAATACTTTCCATCACCAAAGGGAAATACACTTCTTTGCAAAATTGAAATGAGGATGCCCATAGCTCCATTCCTTAATCCACTTAACCCATTCAGAATTGGCTTCATGTTGTCAGTCTTGCTTAAAAAACTAATCATATACTCAGTGATTAAAACCATTAGAATAATAAAAACAGGACAAAACCTGTAATTTCGTCAAAACCATGGGTACCATCTCCAGACCCCCTAGGAAGCCTCCGTCCAGAGACATCCTATCAGATCACGTGCTGGATGTCATGTGCTGAATCAGTAATGAGATGAATTCTGGGGCAAAAGTAAGCTGCAGTGGGAAAAAGTCAGTCTGTTCAGAGCATAATACAAACTTGTCTAACAGCAGAAAAATGGCTTCTGAGAGTCTCAACTCCAGGCAGAAAACACAGACAAAGTTGCACAAGGAAAGAAGGAATTACATCCTTTTTGCYGGAAAGCATCTTAGTGTTTCCTTTGTGACATCTCTCTCCAGTGGCTTTTAAATTTCTTAGGCTCTGAAAATAGCCTTTATTTTGCCTGTTAGACTCAAGCCCTAAATAAGAAAAATGTTATTTTTATTAAAATTCAGTTATTTATCCCTCATTTATCCTCAGCCTCTTGAATTTATTTACTACAGAAATACTCCTCTTTATTTTTTTTCCGAAGTGAATATTAGCATTGCCTGCTGTGATAATTATTCTCCCAGTTATCTTGTCACAACTGACTAGATAACTAGTCAAGCCCAATCACAAATCCACAACATATTCTCTCCTTCTGTCTCCATTCACATACAAGTGCAAAGACAGTTTTACAGGGAGGTTTTAACAGTGAATTCAAAATGAGACCATTATCTTATAACTACAGGATGACTGGTGAACCTTTTACTAGGATGTTACAGTCCCAAAGGTACTCTAATCACAAGTTTTCTCTGTACTACGAAATACATTTTTATTTTATGGCCAACCCAAAGTAGAGAAATAGAAATTTTTAAGGTGGTYTGAGGCAGAGACTGCACTGGGGTAGCACAGGCAGAGATTGCAACTGGGTAACACATAACACAGGAGAGTGGAAAAATGATGTGTYTGTAGGCATTACCTAAACCAGGTAGGTCATCTGAACTGAATGATTTTCATATTCCTACCTTCATAAAGCTATGTGTAGCTAGTTTTCTGCTGCTAGCAAAAGGGTATTTGCACTGCTCTTTCTATTCTCAACCAGGAGACCAACAGAAGGTCATGGACATCAAGGACCATCAGCTAAGACAGTCATCCTTAAGGACCTGTAGTAYCTCCAGGCTGTCTTGTGACCATGAGGTCCTGAAGACCCCTCTATAGAAAGGTATGTGCTCAGTGCTCTATACTGCACTGTGCAAGAAGACTGCCAGAAGAGAGAGTGTTGCAAAGAGGATAGTGACAAAGAGATCAAAAGTACTTCTTTTGGTGACTATATCCCTTAAATACACACCTGGACTTCAAGACTTTTGGCTCTTCAAGGACAGTAAGACCAGATATTTCTTTAGTGAATGGCTTATAGAAGGATAATGAGCGAGCAAGTCATTGCTGGCAAACTGCTAAATGCACTAGCTCCTTTTTTCTTCATAAATTGTGCAGACTGATTTTCATACTTCATTCTTTACTCAGTGAGTGACATTATGAAAATATTTTTCATTGCATAGATAATTTGATGAACTAATGTTTTAAACATTCAGTCTAAATAATACACTGCTAGTTGCTTATCCCACCACAGAATAACTTCTGTTTAGTATAAACATTYCCAACCTTGCCTAAATTTTCAAGAAGATTGCACAAAAAATTCTGATAGTAAGACTCATGCAAATGCATGTCTTTTTGAAGTATTTTCAGTCCTCCACTGTCATTGAAGTGTTGGAGCAGAAACAATTGCATACAAAAGGTCTTCACCAAATTCAGACAAAGGTTGAAGTAAATGTGTGGGCTTTCTGCAATCGTTTCCCTTTTTTATAGTGTTTGGCATAGCTCCCTTGTTATATGAAATATCAAGGAACTGGTTGGGCTGAGAGGAAAATCTGCAAGATATTTTAGAAGTCCATGGATAAGCCAATCTTTCTGGAAAAAAAAAAAAAAGAGCACTCCATCTGCAAATATTTTAACAGAATTGACACCATTCTTTCAAAAGTAAACTGTTTCTATACTTTGAGAAAGTCAGGACCTGAACCAAAGAGAAAGTAATATAGGAATAGATATTCTTACAAGCTTTCTCTTCCTGGTTAGTACAGGCAAGAGCCATACATTGCTGCAACACAGGATCTTACTGCAGTCCTATAGATGCTGTGCAGGCAGCCAGAGACAAGTGCTCTCTGCACTGAAGAGATGATAAGATAGGGAAATTTGATGCTAAAATGAGGCTATAAATAATTACTACATGCTTCTTTATCCCACGTATCAATAACACTCTTTGATGAAACCCAGGCACATCAACCCCAGTAGCCTTAACAGAGCACTGAAACATTTACCACACACAGAGATTATTGCTAACAGTGTAAAAACATATTAAGCAGCATGCAGAGTGCCAAGAAGAATTTAAACTTTGTAAGACAATGCATTCATTGGCGCTCTTTCCACAGCTGTTGGTATCTTATTGCTGCTTGCACTTGTTCTTCTGTAAGGTTTTGTAATCATGTTGCTGTTTCCATACTTTCTGCATTTACATATATACCTAAATCTAAGTATCTGTCACTTAGACTCCTTGGAGCTTATAATTATATTCTTTTCAAATATTGGCAAAGAGGCTAATATCTGCATAACTAACACATTGCACCTGACTGTTCCCTAATGGACAGGGAAATAAAATTATGTTACACATTTTAAAACACAACACCTTCAGATCTTGTCCTTCTCAGGAGAAATTATCTGTAAACTTCAACATTGCTTCATTGAACTCCTTATTTTCCTTCACTGAAAGACCCGTAGAATTTCACACATCTAGCTACCCTTTTCTTTACTTTCTTTTAATCTACAGACAGTGCTGTCTTTGTATCTCTACAAACCACAGGAGTTACCAAACTTATTATTTCTATTCTGATTAAATATCCTGCTCTGCTCAGACACCAACCATACTTTTCTTTAAAATGGCCCCATCAATTAAGTTAAACACATAGTATTTGTTTCCAAACTCTGTGTAGCTTGAATCTTGCTGATTCTGTTTCAGAATTAAAGATCCAGTAAATCCAAAAGCTTGCACTTTTTCCAGTTGTCAATAAGAAAGTATGAGAAAATACATATCTTCTTGCAAAATTTGTGTAACTTGTATTCTTAAAAAATAACTAACAATCCTAGCTCTTCTTTACCTAGACACTGGATGATTCTAATAGGAGCTGAAAAATGTAGAAAGTTTCCTGTTCACAACCATAAGAATAAAGAAATCAAATGCATAAGCGTAAAGCATAAGCATAAATGTATAAAGCATAAGCATAAAGAAATAAAACATTCTATTGACAAAGAAATAGAAATATGGATATGGATAAGGATGTGTATTTTGCCTAGAATCTTCTGCCCTTTTKTAACCCTGGAATGTACCCAGGAATGAGGAAGATGATAGTAAAAAGATGGCAGAAGATCTGGAATTTTAGGGATGCCAAATGTCATTCACAGTGACTTTTCAGGTCTTTCCATGAGTGTGTCTGATATTTAGGCAACTGCTAACTTTCAGCATGGCGGGGTATCTAAAGATTTAGAAAAAATCTGAAATGTCAGCTTCAGTGGCATGATCAGGGAGCAAGAATAAATGATCATCAGTGCAAGCATTGCCCGAACAGTTACCATGACCCAGTGACAATGTCACAAAGTCCTAATGTATCACATCAATTTGAAAGTCGGTCTAATACAACAGAGGCATCATTGTCAAAAAATTCAAGAATTTGCACCGCAATAACGGTGCCTCTGTTGATTCTATCCATTCCTCAACTATTTGTTTTTTCTTATGGATACACTTTTATTCTCTAAACTCATCCAACAGGCAATCTAAATCCATGCATCATGCAACTGCAGTTGCATGCAGTTTATCATTCAGCAAAAAAGCATAATTTGTTTTATTGCTGAAAGAAACGTGTAAATGAGGTTTCTTGCTTTCTCTAATTGAAATGGTTAAAAAGTCATATTTTTAGCTACCCTTAGCAAATCTAACCATATATTTAATCTTAAGGATAACCAACAAAAAGATACAGAGGGCAGTGATTAAAGAACATTTAGAGTCAGTATTTGAGTTACAAACATTGCAAGATCTTTTTTACAAAAATAATAATTCCCAATAAAAAGAGCCAAAATCTTCATCCATTTGTGATGTTAATTGTTAATAATGCAAAATCCTCATCTAAAAATGAAAAATCTGCAGTAAGCAGAACTTTTGCTTTAAATGACAGCAGCTGGAAGCAGTTTCCCTCTGGAAGAAGTAAATGGGAAGATTTTGGCTCCTTGTTCATTTCTAAGCAATTGTGAGCTGATCAAGAAAAAATATATATGGAAGTGAAACAAACCCTTCCCAGACTGTTCCAAGCTCTTCTCTCTATAATAGCTCTCTAGATCTTTGTAATGCTAAAAGGGATTTATTTACATTCAAATCTGAGCAAGCACTGAATACCTCATTTCATTTTAATTGGTTGAATTCTGCAGCTAGTGTGGAATTCACAAGTGTTAAGCAAACTGAAAGCACCTATAATTGACTGTAATCAACCTGTCCATCAGTTCTTTTATTTTAAGGGACCTGAGAGTTCATCTTGTCAGTTAAAAAATTACAAAAAAAAAAAAAAAAAAAAAAAAAANAAAAAAAAAAAAAAAAAAAAAAAACATAATTGATCTCATCAGAAAAATGCAAAATGGCTTTAAGATTAAAATATAATGTGTTTTCAAATACTCCTCACTATTGTTTGAGGTTGTTTTTCTCATTTATTTTTAGCAACATGCCACTTATAAGTCAGAAGGCAATGTCTACACAAATATGTATGACATTAATTTTTGTAAGAGTTGTGCACTGATGTTATTCTAACACAGAGCAAATCTCTTCTTCCCCAAGGTAAATTCAAATCCTGTAAGTGTCTAGCTACATGCACCACCAGGCTATCTGTAAAGATCAACTCTTGATGTTGTATGTTTTTAGAACTGCAGATCTGTAGCTCCCAGCAGCTATAGGAAAGGCCACACTGGGACCATGCAGACCTGCAAGTCACATTCAAAGTTTCAAAAATTAAAAGTGTCCTATTAGTTGGACATCTACACATCATATTGTGATGCTGTTCACCAGGGACATGCTCTGGGTTTTTTTAGGAAGCTGAAGTGAACATCGAAACTTCCTCCTTTGCCAACACTCATTCTGCTTTGGTAACTTCATTGCTAAGGTCATAAAATGTTGGAAAACACCATAGGTCTCATCAACCTAAATGATATAGTGCTAAAAATATATTTATTCAGAAGAGCTAATTAAGGTGAATTAAGGTGAATCTGTCCTCATTAGCACTGAAGTAGCATTAATTTGATTAGGCTCCCAGCCTAGATAGGTTTGCGAGGCATTATGTGCCTAATGCAATTTCTCTAACGAGAAGACATTTCAGATGTGCTGTTACCATTCAATGTCGTTCTTTGTATAAATATTAAGTAGACATTTGCCTTTTAATTTTGATCCAGTTTTAAGCAGCAGGAAAACAGCAAAGACATGACATCTGTTTTGCCTTGGGACAGAGGAAGAAATTGATAAAATACAATTGTAATTCTCACTCCAGTCTCATTATTARGACACTTCATGATGCTTTCACAGCAGAAATTCACACTTGAAGTGTGCTCATTAAAGCTGTCTTTCCTTTAACATACCATTATATACTTCTTTCTCCTTAACTCAAAACTCTCTTCAATCAATATTTCAGTGCTTAAGCATAGTTAACATAGCAACATAAGTTTTAGATTAGAAAAATACCTTCCGCCGTGTTCCTTTTCCCAGAAGGCCCAAGAAGAATAGGAGGAATGTGCTATTTACTTATTAATTAGAGCTCACAATGATCTGTACTGGAAGAGAATGTCCCAGAAAAATTGCCCATTTAGTTGGATTWTGAATATTTTAACACAAGTGATTCCTAGTGATTCCTGAGCTACAAGATTTAGCCATCATCAGAAACCAAAAAGCATTCTGTCTTTTTTAAGCAATATATTTTATATATTTTTTTGATGGATGGGATATAAGGATTGCAATAGTACCATAAAAGATCATAAATTTTATTTTAAATGGTGTATATAACCATTTATATATATATGTTGTAAATATATATATAATATAACCATATTCTAGAGAGGGTCCAGCAGAGGGCAACTAAGATAATTAAGGGACAGGAACATCTCTCCTACAAGGAGAGACTGAGCTGAGTCTGTTTAGCCTGGAGAAGAGAAGGCTGAGAGGGGATCTGATCAATATGTATAAGTACATGAAGGAGGAATGTAGGAAGGAAGGGGCCAAGCTCCTCTCAGTGGCRGCCAGTGACAGGACAAGGGGCAATGGGTATAAGTTAAAACCCAGGCACTTCCATCTCCATGTGAGGAAGAACTTCTTTGCTGTGAAGGCGACAGAGCTCTGGAGCAGGCTGCCCAGGGAGGTTATGGAGTTTCCTCTGGAGGTCTCCAAACCAGCCTGGATGCCACCCTGTGCCCCGTGCTGTGGGTGYCCATGTTGGAGCATGAGGGTGGGACTAGCTGATCTCTAGAGGTCCCTTCCAACCTCAACCATTCTGTGATTTTGTGATAACCAAAAAAAAGCTCTCATGGACTAAGCACTCTGTGGTTTTGAAAATCAGGGCCTATTTTTAAGAGTTGTGAGGACAGATTTCCAGTGGCAGGGGCATCAGATCATGTCATGGTGCTCGTAGACCTCCTGCCAATGCCAGAGGAAAGTGTTTCCAGAGCAGTGTTTCTGCCACAACCCTTCTCACCTGCCCCTATAACAGGAGCCACAAGGGAAYCAATCCTTTTTTTCTATCTCTCCAYTTGGATGAATGCACACCGTAMAATACAAATCTGCTTTTCTGCTCTGCCTTTTCACTTTCTAATTCATCCCAGGAGATAAAGAAAACTGAAGAAAGATGGATTCCCAGCGACTCTCAAAATCAAAGAAGAAAAATTCAGTTATGGCGTATGATAAAAGAGATTTAATCAAAGCAGAACAATAATAGGTTGTTACCTGGAAGATAATCTTCTATCTTTTACTGCAGAAAGTTGAGAGAAGAGGAAGAAATCCCAAGAGGAAGATGGCATGAGATGACACTTTGTCCCAGTCCCTTCTGTGGTTTCTCCCAGTCCTCTTATTCATAYCTACTCCACAGCAGACACACTTCACTCATCTTCCTCCTTCATTCCTGAAATCCACTGTGCTTCATCTGCAGAAGAAAGAAAAAAATACATATTTTGACTTTATTGATGTATAAAATTCTTTTTTTTTTTCCTGCCAAGATGCTTTATGTTGGATGCTTTTTGAAAATCTGGACTACACTCTTGCAATAAATAAAATTGTGCCAGAATGAGAATGTGGTGGTGTTGCAAAGAAGATGATGTAGTATTCTGCAGAAATAAAGAATCAGAATCTGGTTCCTTGTGAATAATGTTTCAACACTTATTCTGTGACTATTCTCTCCAGTATATAATGGAAATCATACAGTCTGAGAGTATGTGTTTGGCTCTGGGCATGGCGAGGACAATGATCRAGAGAATCATTGCTTTTCCTAATTAAGAATTAATTAAAAATTCAAACAAATCCATTTATTAAATAATTCACTTTTTGATTCAATAAAATGTTTTTTTATTTATTTTCATTCAGTTTCAGAATGTAAATTATTTTACTTCTTCGGTAATACAGGCAGTTGTTCAGTAACTGATAAAAATATAAAAGCAGACAAATTGGAGTGTTTAACCTGTTATTGGACATTACAGTAGTGCCAAAGTGCAGCACAGAACGGCTAGAAATCCATAAAAATCCCTGTCTCTACGAAAGCATAGATGTGTATGCCACTGTAGTTGTAGTATTGCCATTTTCATATTGCTATCTTGGAATATTTTTCAGTTGATATGAATTATATAAATCTGTAAAGCAGATGACAGACAAACCCTGGCAATCACATGTGACTCAAGGTAAGGTAAAAGCATTGGAAAAAAAGAGGAAGAATGCTGGAAACATCATATGTGATTATAACTGTGATTCATCCTGGCTGTCAATATTATCTTGTTAAAGAAATAACTTTATTCCTCCTCTTTCGAAAAGCTGCTGTAGAAGACAGCTCAAGAGAGTGGATTAATGATTGCATCCTTGTGCTTCAGTGAAGTTGAGTGTTGAATGCTTCTTTTACCACTGAGGCTTTAAATGTTATTAAAAATTTCTACATAAAAACTTCACCAGGATTTATATGCCCAAGTTTTAAAAAATAATAGTCAATAGTATCATAAAAGAYTATAGCTCTTCCAAAATTAAAAAAAATGTAGCATCACAATAAATAAAGACATCCATTATAGATGGGTAAAAACTTAACACATGTAAGTGCCCAAAGCTACTTAACTTTTCTAATAAGGGACAGAAAAGCAAGGACCTTCATTTCACCTAGAGAAAGAATTTTAATGTTCAATTGCATTCACTAAGTTTCTGTAGCTTCTGAAGATGCACTTGCTTTTTAAAAATGGTATTTTGTGTAAATGTGATGGGAGTGATCTAATACAAACTACASAGAATATAGAATAGAATAATAGAAATTAGAGATAGTTTTTTTAAAATACTTAGAAATTGCCCTACTGTTAGTGCAATGGCATATTCTAAAATACCTCTCCAGGAGTTTTCCTATATCTGCTATATGTACTTCCAAGTGATGGACCTTCTCCCCTTGCCTATGGATAAAATGAATGATTATCTTCAATGCAAAATAATTATTTTTGTTAAAAACAGATTCATCCCTTTCATCAGATTCATCAGACTCATCTAAATTAGAATCTTAGCAAGTACTTTGGAGGACAGAATTCATCTAAATTTATAGGCATAAATTGGATCTATATCCAAGGAAATTGGATTTTATCTAAGAAAAAGCTAACAATAAAAATTGCTTGTATGTGCTTGTACAATCAAAGTTCATATGTCTATGTTCATATAACTGAAAGTTCATATGACTATGTCCTGTCATATGTCCTGTCAAAGAATAGGATCTGTCCAACTTCTGCTGTACATTATATCTATGTGATACTAGTGATTCTAAATAAACTGGAATACAAAATTCCACACTTTACAATACAAAAAGGTGGTACTAAAGTAGTCAATATATATTCTTTCCCTAGTCTTGCCTATGTAAGTGCCTCAAGATGTAAATATCTTCTTTTCATCTAAGGAGATTTTTTAATAATTTTCCATAAAGCCCATAATTCACACTGCAGTTTCTTGGCTGCTCCATATATTATCATAAGACACTCTGGAACTGAAAATGAACATATAGAATGTGCATCTTTTTCTGAAGCCAAACAGAGCTAATATGTACAGTGCATCTTTAGTATGTCTACACTGTTATGCCAATCCATCAGAGACTCATTAGAGGAGAGAGGGTACAGTCTCCTGGGCCAGAGACACAGAGCTGAAAATCTTTCTTAAGATTTTTTTTTTTTTTTTTTTTGCTATCATTGAAATATCTTCCCTTCTCCCTTCCCTTCAATAAAGGCAGATTTGCACCCTGCTTTGGAACAAGGTGCAGGGGTGCCAAAGCTGATGAAGATATAAGCAGAAAGTCAACCCATCACATTTCCATCTCCAGATTTTGCTGCAGAACTGGCTCAAGTCTCATTATATCCACAGGGCAAGCATGCCCTGATATTCTTAATGATAAAGAGTAAGATGTTCTAATTTGATATACAAGTCCCTGCAGGATGGAGAGGTAAGCTGAAAGCAGGTCTGTTAAACCCAGTTTTATGCTTCTTGCTGCTGTATGAATATGAACTATATTGGGTTTCCTAGGGCTACGGGATCTTAGGCATAGTTTGCTGCTGTTGTCTAGCAAAGAGGTAACGCAGACTGCTGCTAAATAACTCTTAGAGCAGATAAGAGAGAGGAAGAAACTTTTGTTTCAGTCTTTCAGGTTATATCTCTGCTTGCGAGAAGGATTTATGACTTATTGGGAGAACTTATGATTGGGACAAGAACTTAAGAACTTTGACACAGATGAAGTCTGCTAGACTAGAGATAGGCTGTTCTGTACAGCTGCCACAGTAAATGTGCAAAGACTGCAATAAACTGTGAATCAGTCTTAAACAACTGTGTTTACATCAACCACGCTTGTGGGATTTACTGTCCTGAAGTTCCTTCCTTCACTTATCTACACAATGGTGTGGGTCATTCCCAACAAACACATTACACAGGTTTGCATCTTGTCCTTCACTAGTGACTTTGTCTCCTGGACCCATAGGGGTAAGGACTTAGCATGCTGAATGGACAACATGGTCTCATGAAGAAATGAATCTCAGAGGAAAGTACATGCCTCCTTCAGTTCCACATCTCACTTTCCTTCAGTTCCACATCCAACTTATTTAATCAATTGATGTTGTAAACATCTCCTGGACTAAGTGGTCACTTAATGCAACAGAGTGAAGAGATAAATTAAGATATGCATGTGGAATTAGAGATTCATTTTGATATACTGTAAGTTATCACAATCAAGAGTTTATAGTATAGCAAAGTGTCAGCATGAATATTAGGAAATCATTGATTAACAATTGAAATATTTTCAACTGTGAGTGAAGTACTCTTCCAGACACAAAAGCTTTCTGAGGGAAGAATTTCCTTGTAAAAGCAAACAAAGCCTCTCTACACAAGGAGGAGAGCCCAGCCACAATTAAAACCAGCTTGTCATTTCCTTTATTAYAGTTTACAAGCTCACTGGTCTCCTTGTGGAGCTGAGGCTAGTGCACTGAGGAAAACACTCCATTTTCTTGCCAAATGGACTTGTTTGAAAAAAACTGATATTTCATCAGGATGTGACATTTAATTTCCCATGCCATCTAATAGATAAAATGAAAAAAACAGAGGCTCTAAAACATACTGGGCTCCCAATTTTCAAGCTCTTCTCCCTTGGATAACACATTTCCTACATTAACGAGACGGAGGCATTCATGTGTGGTGCAATAAAGACAAAATCAAATGCTCTTCCGCAGTGTTCTGTCAAATCCTCCAGGAGAATCTGTGGCTGCAGTTTTTATGCTCTGATTCAGAAGATAAAAAAAAAAAAAAAAAAAAACACAGAATCCAAAGCAGTTAGGGCAGACTTATCTAGACACAGAAATTTCTACATATTATATTACCAGAACATAATGAAGTAGAGGGTTATGTAATTGAGCAGAAGGTGAAAAGAGTAGGGGCCTATTCAGATCTTGTTTTTTTCCCCATTGAGCTCAATGTATTGCAGATGTGAGTTTAATTGCATGTGAATTCATCCTCATTCATGCTGAATTCATCCACATATTTCCTGATGAGATAGTCCACACTACTTTTTACCCCAGCATGAAGATTTTGTTAATAGCTAGATAAAAACATCTAATTATTCAAGGGGTCTACAATCSCATCCATGTCCTATATTAAAGATATCCATCAGGCCACATGGACTTCTGGTCTCTTTTTTATTATATCTTTCTTTCAACCTCTCTTTCTCATTATATTTCGGAAATAAAAGCCAGGGCTAAGCATTCACAGTCCAGAATGCACCCACGTGCGATTCAAGCAGAGACTGTGCTTGACATGCTTTACCAACAAAGCTTTTCCAGTGAGRATGTTACTGCCCTCATCCATCTTTACTTCAGTACATCCAGGCTGTGAGTCTCTGAGGAGATTCTCAGTTTTCATTTTAATAWTTCATTAGAACACACATTCCTTCTTCTTCCTTTTCCTTGTATTTCTCTTCATTCCTTGTAATGATGTTTTCTCTGAAAAGTAAGAGCAGGCTGTGCACTTTTCTGAAAAATAGTGGTGAGGGTAGGATACCTAAAGCTAGAGGTCTACAGTGAATGTGCTATTCAGAATTAGTCAACAGAAGCTCTTTTTATAGTCCAATGGAAGAAGTAATTACAATAATAATAACTAATAATACTAATCATAATAAAAATTTTGAGATTGGTTATATGTCTTATTGTACTTTTAATGATATCAATATTACTCTAAAAATACCTGAATATTAACCAAATATTTCTCAGTCAGAAATGTAGGTGTCTACAACTAATGAGGTGAAACCCACACAGTGCACCCATTTTGTGTGTGGACACCTGCCCACAATCAAGCTCAGAACCTATCTCATGTCCAAACTGTATATATGCAAGCTTAAGCAGATGTGGATATGCAATACCTCCTGAGAATCCTGAAAGAGAAAATTCAGATCTGTCCTGCCCAAGCATGCACCAGCCATGCGGATGGATCAGATATGTTGTGAGTCAAACACAGTAGATTACAGGTAAACTTCATTAACTACATGAAGGAAGTAGATCAATTCACCTCACCTGCCCTAGCGAAAACATCATGAGTTCCTGCCTTTGAGCTGTGTCATTTCAGCCTCTCTACTCACACAAATAGCACCAAATGCAAATTGTCTCCTCATCTGGTTTGCTGCTCCTAGTCACTGCTGCAATCCAGACAAGTTACGAACTAGTTGTCCATTTGCTATTTGGTTTGCCATTTCGTTTAAGAATGGGAGAAATTAGAGGCTAATATAACTTGTTGTTTCATTCATTTTCTGCCTGGTGCACAGATTTGCACAAAGCTCAACAGGAAATGGTTTGTGAAGAAAAAAAAATGTATATTCTAAAAATATCTCTATTTTATATTCACTTCTCTGTTAGTTCTTACATTGTGGAAATGTGTGTGCTTGGTCCACAGAAACACAGTTGGAACTCTGCAGGAATGTAGATTAAAGCTTTTTTACCATCCATCTGCCTTTTCCAACTGCAAGCCTACTGCAAAGCAGTCTCCTGTTATGTGGCATCCAAAGAATTGTTTCTCAAAAGACCAAACAATTAATAGAGTAATGGAGATAAATAATAGTTGAAAGGAATGAAACAATTTCATGTTTCAGAGGAGGGAAAACAGATACTTGTCCTCAGTGGATATCTGATGAGCAGTGTAATTCAGTGAGGCAGACAGACAGAGGAGGGCTGTTCTGAAGACTGTGCCAGAGGAATCCTAGAAGAGACATTCCTAATGTTAATAATTGTTGGTGTATGTTGAGGTACACAGAGAAGTTGGGAGAAGAAGAGAGGGGAGAAGAGAAACAGAACAGAGGGATTGTAAAGCAATGCCTACCAGCTTCTTCCTTACCACAGATTAAAATGTGATTCAGATTGCACTTTAGGAATAAAATATCCCAGCTCGTTGCTCCTCACCACTGCCCTGGCAGATATCACCATCTCCAGTCCATCCTCAGATGTTCATCCCTACCTTTATCCTGATAATTGCCAGTTCCTGCTCTCAATGGCCATTTCACTCAACAGCCCTTTCTTCAAAGGGCTGTTCTTACATTCAGAGGGACCAAGACAGGTTGGAGAGTTYGGCAGAGAGGAACTTCATGAGGTTCAATAAGGGCAAATGTAGGGTCCTGCACCTAGGGAAGAATAACACCAGGCACCAGGCCAGATTAGGGGTCGACCTGCTGAAGAGCAGCTCTGCAGAGAGGGACCTGGGAGTCCTGGTTGACACTAAGTTAACCATGAGTCAGCAGTGTGCCCTCGTGGCCAAGAAGGCCAATGGGATCCTGGCTGCATCAGGAGGAGTGTTGCCAGCAGGKCAAGGGAGGGGATTCTGCCCCTCTCCTCAGCTCTGGTGAGGCCGCACCTGGAGTACTGTGTGCAGTTCTGGGCACCCCAGTATAAGAGGGATCTGGGTCCAGCAGAGAGCAACCAAGATGATTAAGGGACTGGAGCATCTACCTTATGAGGAAAGATTAAGTGAGCTGGGCCTGTTATTCTGGAGAAGAGAAGGGGATCTGATCAATATGTGCAAGAATCTGAAGGGAGAATGTAGAGAGAAGGGATCAGACTCTTCTGGGCRGTGGCCAGTGACAGGACAAGGAGTAATGGGTACAAGTTGAAACCCAGGCAGTCCCATCTGCATGTGAGGAAGAACTTCCTCACCGTGAGGGTGCCAAAGCCCCAGAATAGACTGCCCAGGGAGGCTGTGGAGTCTCCTTCTCTGGAGATCTTCCAAACACAACAGGATTCCACCCTGYGCCTCATGCTTGAGCAGAGGAGTTGGACTAGATGATCTCTAGAGGTTTCTTCCAACCTTAACCATTCTGTGATTCTGTCCAACCATTTTGACCAATCCTGATCTTGTTGATTGACTCAGGGTAGCAAGCACTGTCACCAGCTGATGTCAGGTAGGATGGTGAAATAGCTTTGTGGGTGGAGGATGGTGAACCTCTCACCAGAGGACACCAGCAAGCCCAGTTGACTTTCAAGAAGGGATATTGCTACAAACTGTACAGACACATAAGACCTGTCTGAGACAATACTCAGACAATAACCTGTCTGAGATAACTGGAATTATTTGTTGGGACATCATAGTTACTCCCATAAAAAGCTACAGACCTTTTGTCCTTGAAGAATTATTCTTGCTTCCGATTGGTTCATAACTTACACAGCCCAGTTCTCTTCCAATTAATGTTCTTCCAGTTACAATTCTCTGACATGCACTAAAGCACCAATCAATTATTCATACTACAACAGTGCTACTATTTCTTTTAACAAGGAGATTAAACTGTTTATTGAAGCTGCTGACCTCTCCTAGTAGCTAATRGAACATTTGATTCATTACTCTATATTTTTCTTTCTGCTAAACCATCAGCTAGGTCTCTAATGGGAGTGCTTCAAGCCTCCATATAAGAGTTGATGTAACAGATGAGACAGATGAAACCTTCAGAGTTCCTGAAAACAAGAAGTTGAAAACACACTAAAGAGAAGTTCCTGTCATCAATTTTTTGGGGGGATAGAGACATCACTTACTGGAGAAAGCCTGCAACTGAGAAACGTATAAAGTCTTGATGAATCCAGCCGTGACTTAGAAACAATCTACACTACAAGTATAGTATTAGACTACAAGTATATATGAGATTTATTTTAATTTTCAAATGCAAATAGATAATATCAGTACTTCCCTGTTCATYGGAAACTCCACTCTATCCCATAACTCTCAGCATTAGATCCAGTCACACAATATACAGAATAATGTTGTTAGAGTAAATTTTAATTAGGGGATCTRACCCAGAGGGCATGACATACTTTCAGATTAATTTTTTTTTGTCCCTTTCAAATTAACCTTTCAACAGGCATCACATGTAGTGAAGATTAGGTCCTTTCCACCAGTTTTACAGTTATTTGGGACATGGTACAAGGAAGAGAAATGATATGCACGTGAAATTATGAATTGTCCAGCTGCTTATTTAGAGATAGGTAGATTCATGCTTTGTGAAATAAATTAAGCTTGCCAGCACACAAACTTATTTAAGTGTCAAATACACACACACTACTCCTATTAGATTGCATATTGTCTTAGGCAAATGGCACAAGTCTAGGCAAAAATATAGCCCAGGTAGACTTGCCACCTACATTCAAGTTGCATATCAGGCTGAGACCTGGATATATTTCTTTGTGGTCATGTTGTTTATGCACCTAGGTCAAGGAGGTGACACACAGCACCTTGTCTAGTTCTTCAGAAACTCTTGACTTTGCACAAAGGGTGTTCATAGGTCAGGCTGGAAAGAGCTGCAGTCTCTGCTTCCCTTTTGGTAGAAGAATCCAGTATTTTTCTTCAGTTCTGTGTCCCTTCTTTYCTACCTGCAGTTATTTAATACACAAGAAGATGAGAAAGCAAACCAAAAACGTGAATAAAAGTGATTCATATTCAGTTCTTTGTCTAGAGTCATATGCAATACTACTCAAGAAAAAGAATTGCATAAATACCGTTAAAAAGAACTGAATAGTTCTACTGGTGTGAGGACATGCTGGCTACAACTATTCAAAAAATATGAAACATATTCAAGACTATTTCTCATGAAAAAGTCAAAACAGCCCATGTCCAATGGTTCCTTTCAGCTATGGTTCCTGGACTATGGTCACTCCCAAGGTGTGCCAGGAATTTTTTAGGAGACAGTTAGTGATCAGTTAGGCTGATCCCAGCCCTGTGGTTTCCTTTAGAGATTAGTTAGGATAACTAACTATCCTAACAATCCTAAATAGGAGAGTCCTTGCACAGAACAGTGGTGTTCCCAAATGGAAATGTATATATAATACACATATATACATATGTACATATGTATTATCTCTAGAGGTCTCTTCCAACCTCAATCATTGTGTGACTCTGTGATTCTGTGATATATATATATAAATATATATATATATATATGTATATATATACATGTATATATATATATAAATATATATGTATATATTCATCTGGTTGAAATAGACCCTGAGCAACTTGGAGCACAGCAAGATGTTCAAACCAGCAGTCTCTGGACCAGTAAGTCCACACATTGTTCTGCACTATGCAAATGCAGCAGATAGATCCGCATTTGGCCTAGTCACAGCACCCCAGAATTGGACCTTTGCCTTCCTGGAAGGACTTAGCAGCTAGCAGCATAGTCTGATGGTCTGACTCCACACAGATTGTGTCTGGATGGCTCATAMAGAATCACGGAATCACAGAATATTCAAGGTTGGAAGGGACCTCTAGAGATCAGCTAGTCCAGCCTTCCCGCTCAAGCAGGCACACCTACAACATGTGGCACAGGGTGGCATCCAGACAGGTTTTGAAGACCTCCAGAGACGGAGACTCCACAACCTCCCCGTGCAGCCTGTTCCAGGGCTCTGTCACCCTMACAGKAAAGAAGTTSCTCCTCACCTGGAGACGGAACTTCCTGTGTTTCAGCTTATGCCCATTTCCCCTTGTCCTATCGCTGGCCACCAGTGAAAACAGCTTGTCCCCTTCCTCCCTGCATTCTCCCTTCCTGAACTTATACACATATATCCCCTCTGAGCCTTCTCTTCTCCAGAGAAAACAGGCCCAGCTCACTCAGCCTCTCCTCGTACGGGAGATGTTCCATTCCCTTAATCATCYTGGTTGCTCTTCTCTGGACCCTCTCGAGAAGCTCCATGTCCCTCTTATACTGGGGAGCCCAGAGCTGCACCCAATACTCCAGGTGCGGCCTCAYGAGAGCTGAGTAGAGGGGCAGAATCMCCTCCCTTGACCTGCTGGCAACACTCCTCCTGATGCAGGCCAGGATTCCATTGGCCTTCTTGGCCACAGGGGCACACTGCTGACTCATGGTTAACTTAGTGTCAACCAGGACTCCCAGGTCCCTCTCCGTGGAGSTGCTTTCCAGCARGCCAACCCCTAATCTGTGCTGGTGCCTGGKGTTATTCCTCCCCAGGTGCAGAATCCTGCACTTGTCCTTATTGAACCTCATGARGTTCCTCATGATCTCAATGGATTCCCAACACTCCTGATCCTACTGAGTGTCAAAATTCAGCTGACTAAATATAGGTAGCTGTGCCTAAGGCAGTATCTATGTATGATCTTGGGAAGCAAGGGAGATCTGGGCAATGTAATCATAGATGACATACCTACTCCTAACGTAGGATGGATCAACAGCAGGTTAAATCTGCCCATTTCTCCATGGCAACAAAGGGAGTCCAAGGTGAGTACCTCAGGTGGAGGCACAACAACCTCCGCAACTTTTAATTCTGCATTGGACCGAGGAAACTGAATAACTTACGTTTTCAGTAAAAATAATTTTACCTGGAGCACTGAGCATCCAGGCAGTAACATTAATCTTACTAACTACTACAAGCATTATTATTTGCTTTTTTGTTTWTTGGCTACAGTTATTCCTGACCTGTTTGAGTGTAAAAAATGCACACAAAAGATTATGTAGGCCACAGACAGCTTAAATTAGAAAATACAGGAGAAAATAATACATTTTCTTAGCTCATAGGAATTAGTGATCTGATCTACTTAGCTATTTTTCAAGGTTTCAATGAATAGAAAAGTCCTAATGAAAATGGGTTACAATTAATGAGAATGCAACTAATGAAATTAGAACATTTTTCCAAGGCCTTCTGCAAGGCCCTCTGAAGTCAGCGGAGCAAAATGGGAGTGTGGCAGCTTGTGCTGTTTGATTCTCAGACTTTTGAGCACAGAGAACGCAATGTCAACTCCCTGCTCGCTGTAAATGATGTGATATGAATTTATTGCTTGAGCTACAGTTTGTATAACTTCAGGGTGCTTGCTTCAGCAATAAGCTTTTGTGTAAACATGAAATGTTTGCAGTGCCTTAGCTTTGCTGTAGAAGTGGTTTGGAAGAGACTGAGGAATAGTTGTCACAGGACAAGTATTATTAGCATTAATTTGCATAAGAGAATACTAGGAGGGAGAAAAGTAACTTTTATGAACATAGATTAGTTAAGATACTTGGAAAATTGATTGTGGAGAAATCCCCCCTCCCCACCACCCTTATGACATTCTGATTCAAACACTATATTGGTATTTCTATAACATGGAAAGTTCTGGAAAATGAGACATAATGGTCATTTCATTTGGATATATGCAATTTTTTAATAAAACATGTTGATATTCTAAAACTTAAATATTTCATTTTGCTTTACTGAATCAAGTCTAAACGGCTGAGTTGCAGTTATTTGTAAGTCCAGTATTCTCTTGCATGGTTACATTCAAGTGCCATTCAGTTTCTCCTTGCATTCAAATTTCTCGCTTGGATTGTGTTTCCCAGAAACACAGTTATTAGGTGTTAATAACCATCACTTTGGCTGGAATGGCAAAAGCTACAATTGCACTGTAGTTTTGTAATCTAGCAGGAAACACTAAACATGAGAGGAAAGCAAGAGTACCAAGAACTGAATTCGTTTTCTTCATGAATTCATGAAGGCATTTTCGCAGATTAAGTGGACATATATTAACACCGATAGATAAATATAAAAGATAAAATGAATTGATTTTTTTTAAAGTAGTACTCGGGATGCTATTTATTAGTAACAATAAGAGAGGTGAAGTTGAGTGGGAGAGGTTGCATCTTTTTTAATCAATTATAAAACAGAAAAAACTCTCAGATGTTTAAGGCCTTCTTCAGGTCCAAATAAAAGGAAGAAGCTTCAAAGGGAGCTTGAGAAGAAGTCACGCAAAATTTATGGCCTCACACAATATATTTTATGTACTCAGATCACTTAGGGCAGGAAAAGGAGATATATGTTTACTTTTGCATATGATAGACACTTATGAGCATCCCAATTATCTCCTAGGTTGCTCTTTAGATAGAGAATCTGTCTCAAGGAAAATAACAAAGTAAAGTTCAACCAAGTGAGAAGCTGTAAATCTCTGATCTGACTCATTTGAGTTTACTGCAGAAGAAAAGTGTCCAGTTGTTTTCCTGAGTTCCTGTTTTTTCGTGTCCACATATAATCTCCAGTCTCAGGATATATACTTCCTTGACCTGGAGCTTTACAACCTCCCTTGCATCATAACCAACCAATGTCACCTCTCTCTGTAACCATGTTGGTAAGGGGAATAAGAAATAACTCTAGTAAGACCCTATTGAGATATCTGAGTTAGGTTTTTTAATTTGATGTCTTGTTTGTTTCAGTGGCATTCTTCATATTCTTGCTATTCAGTTCATGCTTCTAATTAATATTAATTCTAATGTATTCTAATTCATAGTTCAAGTCATACTTCCAAGAACTGCAAATAGGCTATCAAGCAGATGGCCAAGAACACTATTCATTACCTAGAACTATGCAGTTGACTTCTTTTCTGTATACTGACAAAGCATATGTCCTTGAATTGCCTTAAAGGGTATGCAGTTTTCACTATAGGCTCCTTGGGTGCTACTGAAAAAATCAGGTCACAGTAGATTGGGGGCACATTAAAAAAAATGCAGAAAATGGTCAGAGAAAAAGACTTGCGAAAGCAAGGCAGAATTAGAGCAAAGTGATAGGAACGAGGTACTTTTGCACCTGTAAGGAGGTGCAATGATGAGTCTAGGAGGGACGTGCAAATCATTTTTTTTACCCAGGAGCAGAGATGTTTAGAAATACTCCGATAAAAATGCTCTTCATTTTTCATTTGAACAAAATCAAAGCATTTTGTAGGGACTGTCCAGTTGAGACAAAATTGTTTTGGAAATCAGGCAAAGCTATCACAAAAACTTGTCTGACTTCCTGCCAGATTTCTCTAAGAATGTCACAGTCCAAACTTTCAGGGTCAGCTTACAGACAGATTGACTCACATCTTGGAAAACAAAGTATCTTCAAAATTGCACATCTCCTTGCATTGAAAGATCTGGGGCAATACCATGTAATGAGTCTTTTTCAGATTCTGGAGATTTTCTTCTAAATCAAAAAGCAAACACATTTAAAAACATAAAAATCCTCTTTAATATAAAATCCCTCTCCCCAGACCTGCACAGATATCTTTTACTGAAAATAATGAAGGGCAATCTTGAACATTTAACTTTTTGACTTCTTTGCATGCAATGAATGAAAACATATTAAGGAATAGTTTGGTATTGTCTCTTGGAAGTTTACAAGCAGATTGTAAGCAGGCTTATTGCTCCCACTATTAAATTCAGCATCTCTGGCTTTGGCTTTACACGCTTTCCATTGCTCTAAATGGCAGACTATGCCCACAAATCCTCCTTGCTTTGTACATTTTACTTGCCTCCACAGAATCTTAATTTTCTGTCTTTTTGAGATGCATAATTTAGGGTGTCAACACCTTATATTGTTGGGCAACAGTGATGCCAAGACAATTTTTATACTGGGAGGTGTCAATATGTGCTGTCAACTGTTTCTGTTATGTAGAGACAGTGACAAGAGCTGTCTATTGATGAGATGGCAGGATGTCTGCCTAACACCCACATCTTCCTTCTCATTTCCACAGTCTGCCAAACTCAGCAGGCTTCTGCTTATATTAGGTGTCCTTGAATATTCCACCTGGTCTCCATCTGCCAGTTCAGAAGGCGTGAGTATTCTGTAAATCCTTTGCCACATCTTCCCAACCTATGCACGGAGCTCAGACATCCCTGGTCAGCTCAGATGCACTAGACCACTATGTGTAGGCAGCTGAATTGAATCCTAAAGCTCCATGAAGCCAAGCCAACTGCTATACCTCTTGGGATCTACATGTCGATGCCTGATGTTTAACTTCAAACTGAACTCAAGTCATTAAAGAGATGGTCAAGTTCTAACTCAGTGAATTACTCATGGGTTTCTAGTGCCATTTAAGGTGTATATGGGAATCCTGGAGACTACCAGCAGCCTTTTTAGGAGTGCTCATAGTTCATAGGTCCTGTGCAGTTTGAAGCCCACTGCAGATGAATCAGATGACTTAGGACATAAAAGTGCTGCAAAGCCACCTATACTCACGTAACTCATCTGGTAAACCTCATTGTAGTATACTAGCATTCCCATAGATATATACATGCTAACACTTAATTCAGGTATTTTATCTTAATGTGAGGTCCACCTTTGAGGTCTATTCTGATAAAGACAAATCTAATCTTCCAAATGCTTTATAGAACAGATTTTTAAGTATTCTGTCTTACATAGATGCTGGAATACACAATATCAAGAGCTCAGCTCAGTTAAAACTTATGGTTTCCAAAATAAACCCTTATAGCATATAACTAACAGAGGAAAATTACTCTGCCACACTATGCAAATACGTACTTAAATTTTAAGCACTTTCCTAACTCCTCTAAGTGCCTGGCAACTACTTAACTCTCCTGGATATCAACATATATACTTGAAATTCTATTAGATTATTTTCATCTATTTCAATATGCAGAAGCATCTGCTTAAGGTTAAGTCAATACTAATTTGTTTTGCTGAGTCAAAAACCAAATATAACAGCTATTTAAGACCATATATTTCACAACTCATTTTTCCCATAGTGATTCTTAACTAGGAAAAAAAAAAAAAAAMCAAGAGAAAGAGAGAGAGAGAGACAGAGAGAGGAGAAGAGAAGAAAGATTCTTCTTCACTGGGAGGACAGTGCAAAACTGACAAAGTTTGCCCAGACTGCTGGAGTCTCCATGCTTGGAGATTTTTGAGACTTAGTTATACAAAGTCAATATGTGTAAATCTGTCTGAGCCTTGACAATGGTCCTGAAAAAAGTAGATAGTTTGGAGACTTCCAGGGTTCTTTCCAATCAACATTTCTATCATTCTCTAATCTATAAAAACCCAAACTTTTAAACAGAACTTTAGAATCTCTTGAGGAATAGAGGACAAAATTTGTCCTTGGATTTGAGATAAGCTTCCACTGATGTTAATGAGAATCGTGCATATGGAGCTGAAGATGTATTCTGGCCCCAGACAAAGATTCAAATGATATATTTGAGATATATGCCAGATTTTTAGAAAGATTTTACCAGCGATATTTTTGTTGAGAAAGGTCAACTGACAGACATCTTTTTATTAATGATAATTTCTAATAGGAAGGAATCTTTTATTCTCAACTGGAAAACACATTATAGTGGGACTTCAAATCTGTGGCTAGCCAACACCATATATCTTAACAGGACTACTGACTGTCCAGTGGGAATGCTATCAAATCTTCAAAGCTACTTCATTGAAGGAAATTGCAAACAGTTTGAAAACATCCATAGCATTGACTTGTTAGCACTAAGTGCAACTTGATGTTGCTGTTCTGTCACATTCTGGTCTTCTACTTTTTCTGCTTTTTGCTTTTGTGTCATACCCTGTGTGTCTTCCTCTGTCTCTGGTTGGTCCTCACCTCCCTGCTACCACTCTTGCAGGTATGGCAGACCCTATTTATCCCCTCCAGGGTGTACCCTACACAAGCCATTGATAAACTACAGTTGGGATAGTTTGGG
>NW_020455632.1:558877-585295 GCF_003342845.1 Nothoprocta perdicaria
GGAAAGGAAAGGAAAGGAAAGGAAAGGAAAGGAAAGGAAAGGAAAGGAAAGGAAAGGAAAGGAAAGGAAAGGAAAGGAAAGGAAAGGAAAGGAAATTTCTTCATCTGAGAAGCATTTCTATCTTAAAAAATGTAAAATAAAACAAAGAAACAAAAAGTTAACTTAAGTTTCTTCAAACTTTAAACTAAACTAAACTTTAGTAAACTAAAAGGCATAAAACTTTAACRAAATTTGTAACAGCAGGCTTTAGGAATTTTTGTAGCTATTTGTAATGTGTCAGAAGCCTACTGTTACAACGTCAGAGCACTCACTCACCATGTCAAGAGCACTAGCTAATTCCTCAGCATTATAACTCCACTCCACAAGTAATTTAAAAATACAGACCATAACAATATTCATTACAAGCCAGCTACCACTTAGTTAGCTTTTATGCAACTATTTATAAATAATACTGAAGGAATACTAAGGAATACTGAAATTCCAAATTCCGATTTAATATAACATCATTTCCTTTGTAATTTTGAGATTAATATCCTCACATGTTTTTAAGCCTGGGTGATATAACTTGTCTTTGAATATATTCGCTTGATAGAAATGAAAGTGCTTAAGTAAGGTCTTAAGACCCTGATTCAAATGCCAAGAGTATTCTAGCAGGTCAATTCCTTTAACCTAACAAAACAAGGACCAAGAACTAACTTGAACTTAAGTTCCCTTAAGTGGCTGCTCAAGAAACAAAAACTTTATAACAGATTCCAGCCTTACAGCAGAGACATAACAATCCTGGACTAGTTCAACTGCACTAGTTCAGATGAAAGAAGAGGTCCACATTTTTATTAGTGAGGGTACTAACCCCACTAGAACAGCTGCGGTATTTTTCTAGTTTATTCTTTCTCTGTTGAAAACAACAATATCATATCATTTCTTGCATAAACTTACCCAGCTAATTAATCACTGTGATTTAGTTTTCATCTAAGATCATCTGTGTAATTTTTATAACCACAGGTGAATGACTGGGTGTCTGTGAAGGACTTGGCCTGAGGCCTGGCTAACTGAATGGGGAATGGAATAACCATCAGGCAAGACATAAGGCTTCACTGGACTTCACATATAACAAAGTGAGGACCTGAAAGAAGTTGCATGTATTGTTGTGGGTGTTGGATGGGTCTCACACATGGTTGAGGGGGGATTATGCATGAAACAGCCAAACATCCCAGATATTTGGAAAAACCCTGGGGAACTGTTGGAGAGCAGAGGCCAATGGGAACCTCTCTAAGACGCCAAATATGGCTGAGATGACTTAATGAACAGTAACAGAAATACCAGATTTTGAAGCAAAACTGTGACCAATGTGGAAAAATACAACTAGGGACAGGTCGTTTATTGTCTGGAAAAGGGCAGCATACTCAAATATTTAGGTAGCAATTTAGGAGAGTACATGACACTTGGTAGGAATGTCAATAAAGGGAAAAAATCTTAATAATGTATGCAAAATGAGACCTGGAGCTACCTGCCAGGCAGCACTGCACTGCATCACCAAAGACCAGGCAGCATCAGTAGCTTCACATCCCTTCCTACACTTATTTTTTCTTTTTTTTAAYTGAACTTGGATGTTTTACTATTTCATAAAACAAAGTGTGTGAGTGGGAAGTGTTACCATCCATGCTTTTTAGGAGGTAAGGCTAAGCATCCATAATGATTTCCCATGGTCTTCTGATCTATGAATCAGCAAAAGCTGACTGGCTTGGTGTCAGATGTGGGGGTGGGAAGCCTACAAACGTTAGTTTCTGAGATTGACCAGTTCCAGAAACTACGAAATCCTGGCCAAGGGAGAAGTGACACTGTCAGCTGTCCTCGATCATCAACCCTAGAAGTCCCCACAGAAACTAGCCTGAAGTTCAGTGAAAATTAAAGCCCTATGTTCTACACAAAATACTTCTTGATCAATGAATCAGCATTTTCTAGCATTTGTTAGACTTGACAGATTTATTAATACTTCCAAAATTGCTGTAACAGCTAAAACCACTAATACTATAACAATTATCCATAAATTTCCCTTGGAAAATCCTAGAGAAGGTAGAGATTTTTGCAAGTTAGTCAGTTACTTCTGTCTTTGTCCATATGGTACATGACATGCACCAGTAATTTCCAGCACCTTTAGTCGTGCCCAGAGGCTGAAGGTCATTGCAGATTCTTCCTCCACATTGAATATGAGGAGGGAAATATTCTAAAGTTCACTGTTGGAAACTAAGTGGAAAAAGCTCAGGTCTTTGCATCCCTGGAATAATGCACATGTGAAATAGTAGGCAGATGAATCCTCTGATTGTTTCTTAGATGAAAAAAATGTAGTCTGAGATAGCAAAGACACAGGGAAGGTAAAGTCCCCCCTCACCTTACCTGTGTTGCTCCTGTGCTCTGAGCTGAGGTTCATACAACCTGCTGTCACTCAAGCCTCTGACTCCAACCCGTGGTGCGTCTCTCAGTTCAGATTTGTATACTTTAGGATATGTCTTAAATGTTCTGTGGCATGAAAATTTAATTTGTAATTTGCTTTTTTTTTCGTTTCTTCAGTTGTGCAACAGTGTCTTCAAAATTCAACTTTCTGTGACACTGTTTCTATTTGTCTTGGATAACGCATTCCACCTATAAATGGACCACTATTGAATATCAGCTTCATCTGTAAAAATGAAAGACTGAGCACTCAAGAGCCTCTGCATTTTTAATGTGCTCTATGAATAATAAAGGTTTGAATATAAATCCTTCTCAGTATGTCAAAAATAGAAACATAAACTGTATTTCATTCTCTTTCTTATAGTATCTTTTATTTGCTGATTTGATCAAAAGACTCACAATCCCTTTCCATTTAAAAGATTCAGTTATATAGTGGTGTTCACAGATGCCGTTTGTCCTTCCCGGTCTTCTCTGCCTATGATGTGAAGATTTTTATTTGGGAACGTGGACAGCTTAGGTAGGACATCATGAATAATGGCAGCAACTGGGAGATCAAGTCTAAGCTTCAAGTTCTGCAGAAAAGTGAAGAACATTGAAGCCTCTGAAGGGAAAGTCTCATGAGATACATCAGTGGTTTCAATAGGTATGAACTCCTCTAAAGCTGCCCAGAATTGTACCTAAGACTTCTTCATCAAATGTTAGCAGATCTTCATTATTTTAAAGTCTTTGTTACAAAACTTGTCATGATAACAGATTTTTCAGTGTAAGATTGGTCCCAAGAGGAAGTAATTTCAAGCAGAATTCATCTCTCCTAAATTTATAAGTGTATTAATCTGATGAAGACACTTCAAGCATCCTTAACAGACCCCAAAGGAAAGCAAATGCTCAGAAATTGCAGTTTGTCTCATTTACTTTAAACACTTTCTCTCAGATGAGATRAACCATAGAGAAAATTGCCCACCTCTTTACATCATCTGTCACCAGAGGTAACTAGATTTTGGTCACATGAATCAATCACATGAGAATAGAAAGTATGACCACTAAAGAATGGCAAAAGTTGGAATTGCTCACTCTAAAAAAAGTGAGAGATAGTCATCACACAAAAAAAAGGTTAGTAACAAAGGGTGTTTTATTTCTATTTTCTTTCTTTTTTTTCCTCCTATATGCTTGATGATCATAATAGGAAATAAGAAAATAAATTGTATCTAGGGAGACTCGGATTATATTTGTTGCTTAATAAGCAATTAAATGCTGAAACATTCTGTGTAATGTCCATTTATTGATATTCATTAAAAGAAGGTTTAGAGGATTTTGGAATGGAAAAAAGAGGTATGATCAGGGATTAGAAACTCTCTTAAAGCACTTTCCTGCTTTTCTTTCTATGATTCAAGTGTTTTGGATTCTGTCTTTAGTTTATCTTAATTGCTTATTCATTAATTTCCTCAGATATGATATTAAGAGATTGTTACAAAGACAGCAGGATTGATTAACAAATTTCTGCAGAAAACTTCTTATGTTTAGACAGAAGTGAACTGAAAACACAAATGAATAACCAAGATGCATCCAGGACATACAGAAAGTCAACATGACAGAAGGTTGCAGATACTCTTACCAGCTCCATGGTCCATTCTGCACCATATTTTCTTATTAAGGTTCTGCACCAGGAGCTTCCAGACATCTGGAAGGGTCTGATGTTTTGTTCCTGTTTAGCCTTTCCCCATGAAGGAATTTTCTTCTCTCTGCTGTTGCAGTTTGGCCTCAGCCTGCTCAAGGGAACAAGAAGAGGCTGCCTCTTTGGGGTGCCATTAATAATCCTCCAGAAAGGACATATGGGTGAAGGAAAGCCACAGATTCCCATTTCCATTGCCAACCTCTCTCATTTAAGAGGTAATCTAGTTAATTATGAGAGATTAAAATATTTTAATACATAATATTATTGATGTGAAACAGAAGAGACAAGGAAATGTAAACAGCTGGGGGAAAAGCACAGGGGAGAAGACAGAGGCTGAAAGTGCAAGAAGGAAAATAGGCCAAGAATAAATTTGCATCTTAAATTCTGCTGAACTTAGTCTATTAATAAATAGACAAATATGTCAAATCTGCTCATCTAAATGGAAAGTTTTATCCTGGGTTATACTTCCCTGATAGAATTTAATCCCGGTTCTACAAGGATAGAGGCAGTGAAAGCCTTGCACAAGTGCAAGAGACAGTTCTCTGCCAACAGCAGCCATACATGCGGTGTAGGTGCCACCACTGCAGGTTGTTCTGGTTTGGGACTGGAAAATATTCATACATTCAGCCAAATCAGGTGTGTGTAAACCAGGAGGAGCCTTCTGGGGAAGTCTGCTACAGCCTGTGTCTGTCTGATTGCAGTGGAAAATAAATGTGTTAAGTACAGGCTGATCTTGCCTTTTTTTGGAGGGCAGGGAGCACATTTTGAAATGTTGGTTGTTTTTTTGCCAATCGTACGTGAGCTGGGATGACACCATTAGATGTTATTTCGTTAAAGATGTGCATTTCTAACTTGACATAAAGGATGAACAACCTGGTTTTATCAAAGACAGTAAAAATAAATGCCTATATGTCAGGCCAACTCAGACTACAATGTAAGTCCTTAAATCTCATGATTGTCAGGGCCTCAGGTATGACATACACATTTTTATGGCTGATACTGTCTGCTTTTTCATCACTTTGTAAATAAAGCTTTTCCTGGATAGCTAAAAAAAAAAAAAAAAAAAAAAAATCAAGCTATTTCACTACAGGAATTTCTCTCAGGAATGCTAGTCCAGCTGGAATTATCAGAAACAGAAATAGTCATCTGAGGAGACACTGTAATAGGTTAGCAGTTGTCTTGAGGATGAGATTTGGGAATTTGTTCCTTCTTGAACAATGTTAGAAAGTTTCTCTGTTTGTATCAGCATAATACTTGTCGCTGCACTAGTTCTCACCAGGGACAGGTAGATCAGATTATATCTGACTCACCCAGAGTGTTATGTAAACTTGAGCATCTACTGGAGATGCTGTGGAGACACAATGGCAGAGAAAGATGCAGGGGCCTTTACCTGCTAGCACCATCCAGTTTTCTGAGATCTTCCAGCATATCTCAAGTGGCATTGTATGCTTATGTCCAAACAACTAAGACAAAACCCCACAAATCATCTGAGTTGGGTATTAAGACAGATAGATTTAAGTGCATAGGTTAAATGCCTCTATGAATTCTGAGACCTTAAAACTTTGTTATAAACAGAGATCTTGCCCACAGAGCCTGTGGAATCTGAAGAGAGATTCAACTGCTTAGAAAGTAGAGGCTTAGTTGGATCTCTTGCATACAGACCTTGAGCACTGCTGGAGATTCCTCAGAGTGGTCCACTCATCTGCATGGTACTGACATATGTTGAACAGGGCCTTCAGAACAGGGCATCCGGGCAAGCTCTACTGAGAAAGGATCCAAAATGTCACTGGGTTGAGTCCTAAGCACCTAACCTGTGACCTGAATCATCCCGTAGTCTCCATCAATTACAATAGTTGTACAGAAATAGACCCGACTTAAAGACAGTTACATAAAGAATCCTCAGGCAGTGTGGTCTGGTAATCCAAGATGATAATCTTCCTGTCTTTACAGACAGTAAAGAAAAATAGTCATGTGTAAAATTCATCTAAGCTATTTTGGATTACATTTTTATTGTATGGGATTTTTTGCAACCCAGAAATACCTGTTCTTTCCAGTGCCARTGTTAAGACAGAGTATCTCACGTGCAGATAAAGAAAAAGTAGAAGTTAGGTAAAATGAATCCCACACTTTTGACATGTTAATTTGTATCCCATTTTCAAACCAACCTATATGAATGAAAGTTATTTTCTGAAGGTATGATAACATAAGATCCTTCAGGAAGTTAGGAGGTCGTGATAAACCAGAAACCGAGCAAACATTTTTACTGCAGTAAAAGCTCATAAGCTTTACTGATTGGTAATGAAGGCAGGTGCAGCGCTGCTAATGCATGAAGACTTGTTGTTTGGAAATGATGCACCCAGATCCCTTGTACACAGGCAAAGCCAGTTCACCTCAGACTGAAGCAAAGATTACTTAGATTTACTGAAAGATGATCCTGTTCTCACCCTAATCCTAGGTTTAATGTAAAACTACTGGGTGAAGTTCTTCTCAAGGTTATACTCAGTCTAAGGTCCTCTCAGTCTTTGGCTTCTAAGTCTTTAGGAGTACACATGAGTATGAGTAGAAGTATGCATTGTCAATATAGGGAAGCATGTTAGAACACATTTATTGCTCCTGAAATCAGAAATCAAAATGATAATGAGTCATTTAAAAACTTTTGAAGAATTACACCTTAGCCTTTTTGGATATAATATAGAAGATGTTCTACTTAAAGCAGTAGTTTTTATACTGACCATCAATCTGTAAGTCAAGGTCAAATATTTGCAGCTTTTTTCTATAGAGGACGATAAGCAATCCTTGCCATAACAAAATGGTTTACAGTTCAATAGAAATATTAAAACAGATTACTATTCATTATTTTGCTAAATAATTAAACATTCTTTAAGTAGAGAGAAAAGCATAAATAATACTATTCTGTTTTTGCAAAACTGCTGTTTTATAGGATGACAGAAGAAACAAATAACAGTGGAACAAAACTCAAAGAATATTACTAGCTGGAATTATACCCATTAAATGCACTGGTACCTATATTTGCAGCGTTGCAAAATGCACAGTTTCTAGGGAGGATTCRTCTACAGGGATACTTTAAAACAATCAAGCAAAAATATTTGGGCATCAATAAAAAGATCTAACTACACCATCTGTCAGAAGAAATATATGTGCTTCAATGAACTACTAATGCAGATTCCAGTCACCAAAGTCTCAGGAGAAACAATCTCATTTAAAACTTGGCAGTCAATTTAGAWTTGCACATTCTCCTTTCTAGTGTCCCATAATTTAAAATACAGCAATGAAAACATTTAAAAATAATTAGATGTCAAATAACTATTAATTTTTACCTTGTGACAAAGATCTAGTCATTGAAACCAAATATTACATCATTTTTAATGAAGCCAATAAGTATTCTACATATTTATTTTCTACAGAGAAATCTTCAGAGATCTGCAGGATCCACAGAGAAACTGAGAAGTGCACTACCTGTTTGCTTGTAGGTAGCATTTAACTGCAGCTAGGTAGTCATAAGGACATCCCATTTATGTTAAAATGGTGATTATGCAAACATATCTTTTTAGTGGGAACTTGTATCTGGATATTAACTGTGTCATATATAACCTGTCCAGGACCAAGTAATTGGGATTAACTATATTCACCTAAGAAACAACTGGATTGTTATTTATATGCATTATCCTGTGTTTACAACATTTACTCAGTAGTTTAAAAATTGTACAAATAAATTATCAAATTGTACACAACACTAATGTAAAACTGTAGATCGCAGTGAGGAAAAGAAACATGAGAATGGCATTGTATATTTTGTATGTATATTTTGTATTTTGTTCATCCAAATCCACTAAGAAGACATATATTTAGGACAAYATGTTACCTAAGGGTAGAACTTGTAGCAGGTAAATTTGAAAACCCCTCAGTGCGTTTACAAGTAAATTGTATTCTTTTGTAGACCCTTTATATGTCCTTTTAGAGTCACTTTTTCCTGGGGAGGTAACTGCCTTTTTGCAGGAGGATCCATTTTGCTTGTTAGAGTGAGCTACTATAAAGAGCTTGCATCCAATTCTATAAAGATCAGTTTTMATTTAAGTGCATGTATCTCCTGCTTTAAATATGTAGGAGACAGTCTATCTGTTACCCTTGTCTGTTATCCTTGTCTTTGTAACATTCAAACATTATCTGTCAATAGCTACTGTTATAATTTGAATGATTACATGTGTGTTTTTGCAGATAATGCATTTATTGATACTGATCACCATTCATGTTCATGAATGAGGATTCAGAACCAATGATACAGAGCAYTGAAGATTAATGTTGTTAATGAATCTAGTGTAAAAAAAGTCTGTAATTGAAATTTGTTAATACAAGCAAGATATGCAGCACTAACTGTACCCAAAGTGATCTGAATATGTTATTCAGAAATTGTATCACTGTGAGGACTGGAGTAACAGAAAAGAACYAAAATCCATTAATACAAACTGCAGGCTTGTGCACTTAGGGACAAAAACAAGAAGTTCTATCTCTAGCTAGAAGTTTATCAATCAAAGAAGTCTATCAATCAAATCAAAAACAATGAAAAGTAAAAGGTCTCATGCGGTCAGTGGTGATGGCAAGCCATTAATATGTTACATCTGTGAGAAAGAAAAATGCCAAGCTTGATTGTTTTCAGGGGAGGTAGAGAGGCACTGTTACTGCTTATAGCCCTCCTGAGACCTCCCTTAGAGTACCATTGTCAGCCACAATTAAGAAAGATAAATTCTAACTGCATCTCTCCTTTGAGGAAAGACTAAGAGAGCTGGGCCTRTTTAGCCTGGAGAAGACAAGGCTGAAAGGAGATCTGATCAATAAATACCAGAAGGGTGAATGTAGGGAGGAAGAGGCCAAACTCTTCTCAGTGGTGGCCAGTGATAGGACAAGGGGTAATGGGTGCAAACTGCAGCACAGGAAGTTCCATCTCCATGTGAGGAAGAACTTCTTTGCTGTGAGGATGACAGAGCCCTGGAACAGGCTGCCCAGGGAGGTTGTGGAGGCTCCTTCTCCRGAGGTCTTCCAAATAGCGCCTGGATGCCACCTTGTGCTACATGCTTTAGAGGTCCCTTCCAACCTTGGAAGGGACCAACCTTGGAAACCTTTCTTACCTTGGAAAGGGCAGGGTGAGAATATGAAAGTGAGAGTATAGTCATATGAACACCAGAGCAGTATTGACCAAAAGAGAGATTTTATCTGAGTTAGAGAGTTCATGACCAGAAAAGATCATTGGTTTTACTTTGTATCACAGACAAGTAAAATTTACTCTCAGGATCTAAATTTGCAATATAATATCCCAATAGCTTGCTTTGTACTTGACTATGACATGCATTTGCCTAGCACATAAATTCTAGAAAGGCAGCTGTTCTTGCCTTGAAAGTATTGAGAAATGATGAATTCATCAATTCTATTGGTAGTTTGTTTCAGTGATTAATCATGACCCGTGTAAAAAAATTGTGTGCTGCATTTCTAATTGGAATTTGTCTGCTAGATTAAAGAGCCATTTTATGTCTGGTGTTTTCTCCAAGGAGAGGCTTATATATTCTGCAATGAAGCCAATGTTTAAGCTCTGCCTATATGGTGCTCTGGCATCATCCCAGCTCCTGATCAAACTGAGACTCAGGCATATCTCATTCCCCTCCCATCACCCACAGTCTGATTTCTACATAAACAAATCCCAAGCTTCCAAGCTTCATGAAAACCACTGGTCCCATTGTCCAAACTGTCAGGAAATCTCAGCTCCACAGCATTTTAATCTCCCAGCAATTAAATTAGATACAACCACAGTCTTATTCGTCAGACAGAGAATGTGCAGTTTAAAATATGGTGGGGTGGGTTTTTTTTTTTTTCCCTGCCCTGGAAACATTTTGTGTCTCTTTGCTGCATTTTATCTAAGATTTTGGTGATTATTTTAATTTTGTTTTTCATTAGAATGTGACATTATATTTCAGTTTCACTTACCATTGCCACTCACTGAGGGATCCAGGAAGATGCTCATACTTCAGTAATTCACTTAAAAATTACTTTCATTCATGTTGCCCCATAACTACAATGGGAGGTCAGATTCAATCATTTATCTCTTATGACCTCCTAAGTCTTTTTTAGTCATTTTTTCCAAGGATGCAATTCCTCTTCTCCTGGTATAATAGCTATTAAAAATGCTAATTAATATTGTAGTCCCAGGACRACCTAGCATGGAACTCTATCCATAATTCCTAGCTTTTTCATGACCTTGAAAATTTGTTTCCAGGGGAGATTTAGACAGTTCTGGGCTTTATTTTGGTATAATACAAAAAACACACACAGATAAGGAGATAGGAAAAATACTTGTTCTTGGAACATTTATTAAAAACTTTTAGCATAAATAAATCTAAAAAAAAAAAAACCCTTTTTTTGTCTTTTAATTCCTTTTTACATGGAAAATAGTATCACATTTTTAGCCTTTTTTTTTTTTTTTTTTTTGGATAATCTTAGCAACAAACAAATGATCAGTAGCACTGAATCCTCCTCCTCCTTAAAAGCAAAGCAGAGCAGAGTGGAATAGGATGGTGGTTCCTTTTCCTTGCTGCATTTCAAAGCAGCTAAGCACTGAAGGCTCCATTGCCTAAGCCTAAATACCCAGCGTCTTGCAGTGCCCAGCTGCTATTCAGCACATGCATCCTGTAACACCTATAATATGTGAGCCACATTAGATCATATCTAGTAATCGGAACACAGGAGGAGCTATGCTTAGCAACTCGGTCACCACCTGAATGACTGTCTCGGGTAAAGGATGTACATAGTCATACCTTTAAAATAGATAACTGAGCTGCAGATAGTGCTATACACATAACATGAAGGCTATGGTTTACTAGCACTGGCCAAACTACACATACGTCAGGTATTAGGGAGGACTGGCACATGCAAGGACGTTGCAAACTTATGACTTAAAAACAACAGTCTTTCTCCTATCAGATTTTTAAAAATGACATCCTAAACCATTCCTCCAGTAGAATTATATGAATAGAATTGATGGTAATAGTCTCATTTATCAGTTTTTTTCTTGGCTTTAGGTGACTGTCCTACAGCAGAGAAGTGTTTTGGTCATGGTGCCTCAGAAAGAATATAATAAAACTAGGGAAAAAGAGAAAGGTGAAATATAGATACGGAATGGCTCCCCCACAAGGAGCAATTAAGTTAGCTAATACTAAGTTAGGTAGGACTTTTCAACCTGGAAAAGAGACAACTCCTGAAGGACACAATAAATCAAAAATGACAAGGAGAGGGTGAATAAGAAATGATTATTCACTACCTTCTCCACTGCAGGAAGAACTGCAAGCCACCTYGTACAACTATTGGGTGGCATATTCAAAACAAAACCAAAAATATTTCTTCTTAGCAAACTTAATTGGAGAATTTGAACAAAAGATATTACAAATGACACAAGTTTTACACAGGTTTATGAGAAAAATGGAAAAGAAATACATTGATATTACTAAATACAAATATACCACACAAGTCCAGGAATTATTGGAGGCTCCTAGGGTTTGAATTGAGAGGGTACATTTCAAGTTGGGGAATTTTGGGTGCTGACAAGGTTAAATTACAGCTTTAAAGGATGAGAGAAATGAGGTAGATATTTACATAGGGTCAGTTCTTTTTTATTAACATCAGCAGTAAATAACATATGTCTGGAGGAGCCAGAACTGATAGGTGTTCATTCTGTCTTAAAAACTCTCATGCCTGTTGGACTGAAGACATGTATCTTTAAAGATACGATAAAGATATACATCATTTAACAATACTTCTCCAGGAGCACCCCACACATTAACTCACTCTGCATTGAAATAATCTTACCAGGGGAAGAATCTGCCAATTCTTGAAGTTGCATTCTTGGCAATGCGAGCATGTCTCTTGTCCAGATTGAGCTAGCTCTTTTCCACTAGATAGTGGGAAAAGTAGGGAAATGGTTTCAGCCAGATGCAACATGAATTAGCACTGTGTATCCACAGCAGCAACTTATTAATTATCATTGGGTCATAAAAGTGCCTGGGGCTGGAGAAACCTCAGGAACAGGCAGTTAATCGTCCTGCACTGAAACATCAGGCCTGTCCTTATATCATTCTCAAGAGTTGCTTCTCTAATTGATTTGCAATGTCCTTCAACAAAGAAGATTCCATTGTACCTMAGCTTTACTACTTGTACAGTTTTAGAGTTTTTCTTAATGCCTCTTAGACTTTAAATACATTTTATCAAAGCGTAGGAGCTCAATGTCATTTGAACACATCCACAGAGTGAGTGAGCAGATCAGGACCTCTGTTTTCTGGACTAGTATGTGGAAGTTATGTAGATACCACAGGGCAGTGCAAACAACATTAAAATATTTAGGCAGCTGAACTGAGCTCTTTGGGCTGTAACGGTTAAAAAATAGTAAGTTTAAATATACTTGTCTGCATAGGCTGAGCCACCTGATTCAAATAGACACACTATCTGGACCATTTGAGACACTCTAAAATATCCAAGGCATTTTTCAAAAGCAGATTTGAACAGGACTTTTAGAAAACTCATGCCTTAATGAAGCAGTTTGTGAAGGTGGGAAGCTTGTTTGAGATTATCTCAGAGGGGAAAGAAATGTTCATGTTTAACTAGGTGTACCCATAAGCACCTATGTTTTGCTATTTTATGGTGCACCATTTTCACCTGAACTCACATGTCTAATACCATAGATACATACCTAATACCATCTAATACCATATCTACCACCACATATCTAATTCCACCTGCCCTTCTGCAGATGCTCTGGGCTGGCAAACAKCACCCACGGGCACTGTGTCATATCTGACAGCCATTAGTGGATACTTCACATAAACTAGCGTTCTCCAGTGGCCTTAGCCTCTCATTTCAGTTGAATCTCATCTTGATTTTCACAGCTAAATTCCACCACAGGTATCTTTCCGTGCCTCCTATATGCCATTCATTAAAACAGTTTGCTGTTGTAGCTTTGAAGGTCTGCTGTAAAGCGGCTTGCATGCGATGTTTTCATACTTTGCATATGCTTTAAAGATCCCCCTCCTACYAGCTCCCTGCAGGAATGAAAGGCTTCTTTCCAAAGTTCACTATGCTTGTGTTGCTGCATCCCCTTATTATATTTTTTAGAATAATGATGCTATCACTTGGTCATGCTTTCTCAAAGCATTTTCCATGTTTGCATTTTTATCCAGTCCCCCTTATTAATCAGATTCAAGTCTAAAGAACTACTGTCCCAATTATTTTTATTTTTATTCCTGCAACTTCCTTGTCCTGAATTTTGCAAGAATATCAAACATCTCTTATCTTTTTTCCAGGCAGCTTTAGGCATTGCACATGATTTTACCAAGGACAGTCCTCTGCAAGTGTCAATCAACTGCCAAGCCACTCCCTTAAAAAAGAAAACTTGTGCAGAAAATGGTCTATTCTTTTTTGTGTTCACTCAGGGATATTTAGTCACTCTGGTTCTCATCCCTTCCTGAACTTCACAACAACTATTCTTTTCATAAAAGTCAAGGCATCCTACTTTTTTTTCCTTACCTCAATGTTTCATTCAAAATGAAGCAAACATTCAAAATGTTTATGAGATTCCTAGTAGAATCTAAGGTGTATAAGAAATCCACATGCTTCTGAAGCATCAGCTAGAGGTGGAGGCAAGACCATAAGAAATGTTGAGTACACTACATGCCCGTACATTGTCATATAGTCAATAGTCGTCACGTTTAGCAAAGTCTTTTGTCTAAACACATGCAGGCAGAGTCACCTGAGATGTCCTAGAGCATTCAGGCCATCAAACTGGGGCTGATGGTATGAAGGGAACACCATCGTGTTCTGCCAGGAAGGACAACCCAGCACATCCCAGACAGCAAAACACTCTTCTGTTTAGTCACTGAGTCAAGTCCTATGTCGACCTGAAGCAGATTCCCACCCTAAATGTCAGTTTTATCTATATTAGGACTCTGATAACATTCACGACTATATCAGCATGCTTTAAGATACTATTTAGACTCTAGTTAATTAAAAACAGTCTTTAATCAAGAAATTTCCTCATTTCCTCTTTATGAATGTTAATATGATTTTGTAAATCATTCATTTTTATCGCTGTCATGCCAATGCCAAAGCATTAAAAAAGGCTTCTTGCCAAAATAGTTCAGGCATATGGGGTAGTGAATCCTGTGACAACATTGATATAGAAATCTGTTTTGTTATGAATTGTTTTGTGCAAGATTTTTAAGCCTGCAGGCTGCACTTAAAGATAAAGCAGAATCTTGGAACTGAGTCGCACCTAATCTGAAGTATACTTTTATCCTGTCCTATTAAGGCTGTTTTAAAAGATGTACTATTTTTTTCTATTTTTTATGGGATCTTTGTGAATAAATACTTATAAATGCTCGAACATTCTTTTTTAATTATACAACAGAAAAAAATATTAATTAAGATGACATTTCCTCATGGAAAACTGTGCTCAGAGTTTTGTTAGCTTAAAACTCATTTTTAATAGAAGTTCAACATTACTCAAATTCTCATTCATTCAACCTTAATGGTTGTATAGCCAAAATGTGTTTAACTGGATGATCAAAATCTGAAAAGTTTGTATAATACTAGTAAGCTGACTTATTCAAATGATGAGCTATCTAAACAGTCGTAACCACTGATACGAGTGGGTGTCAGAGGGAGGAGAAGAAAATACATGCTAGGGTAAATCACCCTCCTTCTAATCTGTTGTGGCCTTACGGATTCTCAGGTTAATTCACTTAGAGGCAGTCTGTACATAATCCTGCACTCTTAACCAGAAGCAATACTTAACCAGAAGCAAATATCTGTTAAACGTCTGGCCTTAAGTAATTTGGCCTTAAGTAATTTGTCAAGGACTCAAAATAGTATGTTTCGTTTTTTTTTCCAGGTCAAACCATTTCAAAAATCTGATTCTCCAAAATAATATATGAAGATTTTTCAGAATTCAAAAGTCTTTCATCTAGCACATTGTCATGTGGTATACCTGCAAGTACATTTTATTAACCTTGAAAAGTGAAAAGAATTAAAAGTAAAAAAAAAAAAAAGAATTAAAAGTAAAAGTAAACTAGAGTTGAAAAAAAAAGATTTTGCTACAACTAATGGTAAGCTGTCAGTCTAAGAGTTAGAAAACAATCTTTTAGTCGACTCCATGTTTCTGAATTATTATATTCATATTAAATTAACTGTTTCAATGATCAAGACATCTGCTTCATAACAGGCAAATACATCTACCTGAAACTCTTTCCTTAAACTGATGGGCTTAAAACATGCATGACAGTCATTCAGGATTTGAGGGATTATGGAGAAAAAAATCATCATGAACGTAAAATATTTCTAAAGATAATTCATTGAATGATTTCACTAATACAGAGTTCAAAGAGAGGAATAGTTTAAAAAGACAAAAACAATCTTTAAAATCATACCATCTGCCTGCTCATGTAGCATGAGAATCATAGAATTCCAAGATCTTACTATCTTTTCTGTATCATTTATTTACTTGAGTGATTGCCTATATTTTATTCTTTCAAAGCTTTTAGGGGTTGAATCTGAATGAATTCTATTATTTCTATTTCTCTATCAGTTATGGGTGCTGCATCCTCTTAAATATTTATCCACTGTAACAGAGCATCTGCAGCTGCATAAGAAATATGCTCTGTTTTCACATATTGCATGCTGTGATCAAACTACTGCTTAACTTCTTTGGGATAAGCTAATAGAAACACTTAAGTTTCTCCCAGAGATACCATGCCCCATGGTCTGCAATAGCTTTTAGTTTGCTTCTGTTGTGCATATGATACAAAACCAATGTTTGTTGAATGTTCTTTTATTTTTAATAAGGCATTGCTTCAGATTAAGTCAGAGTGCTATATCCTCAGTCATAAGCAAATGAAAATTCAAGGTATGATATGAACTACCTTAGTGATAGCTGCAGCACTGTGTTAATTCCTGCTCTTACTTCAAAGCAATCTGAAGATATCCTTTCCTTCATGCATACTAAGCTACCTTGCACATATCCTGGAGTAGTGCAGAATATTGGTATGTCTAAAGGACAGTGACTGTGGAGTAGTTGCTGAGTTTCAGGTTCCCAGCCTAAAAATTCGTTCATGTGTCTATGTTTATGCGTCCATTACTGCATCCATTCAGCAAAACTCTCTCATAAAAAAACACAGGGCATTAATTCCTTTGCAGCAGGAATGTTTACTTCATCCAGAATATATTCCACATCTATTGCACAATTAGCGACAAAGGGAAAATAAAGCAAAAATTGCAGGGCAGCATCCTCGTTCTGCAGCATTGCTGCTCTCTGCAGCAAATCTGCATCACGGTACTTTCTCTTCTTGCAGACTCTGCTGATAGAGCAGCAGCAAGAAGGAAATGCTGAGTAGCACTTCTACTAAGAGCAGAAAATTCCACATAGATGGATCCTCACTGCCTTTGAGCATGATTATATATGCATGTAGTTGTTTATATCCGGTTTCCGCTGGCATATCAMATCAAGATGATTTGGCAGCAGGAAAACACTGAGATCTGTCTTTTCTGTGCTTTGGAGAGTGGGGTGTTTGCTTTTTTTCTGGGGGGTTGTAATGTCAGTAAATTACAGAGGGACAAAAAAGGTAAATTATAGGTCAGTGAAGTCTTTTATCGGAAAAAGTTGTACGCATAACTTCTAAAATTTGTAAAAATCTTGATYAAGAGAAGCATTTTAAGAACTGCTTAATTCCTGCTTAAGGATAAAGGAGTCTTATCAAGGCTTATAAGTATACCCAGAAGGATTTATACATTCCTAAACACTCTGCTGTATAGATTGATTTTAACTTACAGAGGTATTCTGTAGTTTTATTAAAAAAATGGGGTTGGAGGGAGTTTTTGCTCTGCTTTCTCTTGCATATTTCTTCCATTTGAATTCTCTTTTCTTTTGCATAGCAGTCAGTAAAAAGGTAACACTAGCTATTCTCTCCATATAGCTGTGCTGCAGGATAGTATTTCCTTGCATTTAGAAATGATACTCATATAAGCATCCCAGCCATTCTGGCAGTCTTTCACACTCACCTTTCTCCCTCCTTGATTCCTCCAAATAGCTAGGCAATACCAAAGATAGCATCAGTGGACAACGAAGGTTAATATATTTCTGGGGGTTATCATCAGGTTCGAAGCGAGATGCAGAGCTGCCTCAAGCATCATAAAGGATATGATGAATGGTAGGTAATGCAGGAAAATCAGCAAGATAAGGGCTAAAAGAGTTCATTAGCTGCAGTATAAAGCAAGAGTGGAGAGTCAATGAACTTGAAGAGTGCAGACATCCAACGCTATARCTTCGACTAGAGTATGACTATGAATACAGGTATAAAATTGAGAAAGGTTGTGTTGAAGCAGATATGAAGACAATAACTTTGGCAGTAAGCCTTCAGGATTAGTCTCCCATGGGAGAAGTGTTACATGTTCTGCTGTATGGGATGTTTATACCAAACCTAGATAGATGACAGTGATGATGGACTTCTTTTTTCTTCTTTTTTTTTTTTTTTTTTTTTTTTTTTTTGTAGTATCAAGGAGAAATGTCCTCACAGTTAAAATTGCAAATTTCGAGTCTTCTTGCTTCTTGCTTCCTTGTTGTTTGCTTATCCTTTCCTTGTAGGTGTCTTCTGCTCCCAATCATACATTGAATTATACCTACTCTTTGTTTTGAAAAGTAAAATATTTAAGAAACAGAAATGAAGATATTATTTAAGAAATATTTATATTTAATATATGTATTTATTTAAGAAATAAAATGAAAATATTGCTAGCACTTTAAATAGGTCTCCCAGAATCTCTKTTACATGCTTTTAACTCCACCCACATTCTCTGTGCAGCTCAGAAGAAAACAACATTTTCAGAAATGCTCCACATTAGCTCAGCTCTGCAGCTAGTGTGACGTCTACCAAGGAGTTTGAAGAGAACACAATTAATTTGGTGTTAGCTCTTCTGAAATATCATCCTTAGGTGGATATGTCCATTATAACTTTGAGAATTTCTTTTTAGATGACTGTGGATTACAAAACTTCATGTTTTAGATGATGATGATGATGAATCGTTTTGTGAATTGATATGATTAAGTACTGATTATGAAACTCTCTGTTCCATTATGCCCTATAGAAGGGCAAAGGGAGCTTTCAAATACAAATAATTAAAAACAGTTGTGTAATGGCTACTGTAGTTCATATTCAATAAAGTCTTGACTTTAGAGTTTCACAAGCAAACTGAATGGATTGATGAGAAATCCCCTTTAGAAGAGCCTAAACAAATCTGCCAGGATGAAGCAGAAAGGCCATTTTTTAAGTGGTGTACCTGAGCACTGATATTAAACATATTTGCAATCCTCTCAAAGATCTTTCCCTACCTCTTCGAGAAACTTCTTATTTTTTCATTTTAAGTTTCTTAAATTTAAACCTATCCAGTCTAACTCACTGTAATTGCTTGGGACTTGAATCCAATTGTTCCTCTCTCAGAGGCAAGGCAAATGGGTTTATAAAATCCAAGGAATCATCACTGTCTTCTTCAAACATATTTTAAAGTCTTACTATGATAACAAGACAATGATCTTTGCTTAAGTTATACAGAATAAAACCTACAATTATTTGTCTTACCTGAACCTAGTTTTCCTCTGACATCTTTGAATAAAAGAATATAAAAAGCAAAATTTACCTTCCAAGCCACTAACTTAGCTGTTCTTTCCTTATCATACTTGTTCTTTTGAATGTTAAGTGTCCATCTTACTCAAAGGCCTGGGGATCACTGGATCACTTACCTAGGTCTCAACAGATAAAATAAATTTCCATTGTAAGCTTACTTTGCAGAAAAATTTACCATTATCAGCTTCATCCTGTAACCCAATAAAATAGGAAACTGCTCAATCAAAGATAGGTCGGAGGAGCAATCCTGCTCCATCATGGGCTCGTGATCTCAGATTCCACTTCCATCCAGGGGCTCTATCAGGATTTCTAGTATTGTTTTTTTAAAAAACAGAAACAAAATTGAGTGGGGAAAAAAAACCTTCCACTTATACTGTCATCCCGTAATAGTTTCTGAGAGCTATTCCTACCTCACTGTACACTCACCAGGCTGTTGGGATATTGAAATGGCAATCTGCAGACCAAGGGAAACTCAGTCAGAAGATCTGAGCAAAAAAGAGTGTTTGCAATTCTGCTGGCATGTGCATATTATAGAATAAGAGATGGATATTTGGCACTCTTCTGCTGACTGCAATTTGCTGCATTCGACTAGTCTGCAGTTTGCTTCGCCACAGTGGGATGCATCTGACTAAAACATTACTTGTAACCTGGCTTTCTATTTTATTAACCTTCCCCTTTATCTAATGACAGTCTGTCATGTTCTGAGACGCCAGAACAATGTTTGCCTGATAAGATGCCTCTTGGGAAAAGAGGTAGTTATAAAGGATAAAAGCACACAAAAACAGCCAGCTTCAGCAAAAACTGCTATTCTGTGAGCCTACCTTAATTAATATGTACTCTAGCCTTGTTACATTCCTGCTGTCACAAATGTCATTATTTTCAGTTTATTAAGGGTGCCTGCAAAGACAGAGAAGTTTTCCTGGGAACCAGAACTCTTCTATCTCTTACAAAGTCCTGTCATGAAAAATGAAGTACACTTGGGGGAGAAAGAAAAATAGACAAGGAAACTTTGCTATAAAACTACATCTTTGAGTTAAATGTTTTCATTTGGACATATTATATAGCAACATCTCTAGCACTAGAACATTGATATAAACAATCTTCCTTGTGTATTTGATATGGACAGAGAGATCTATAGCTTTAATATCAATTCACCCTTCACCATAAATTTATCCTTGGATTTCCTCATTTGCTTCCATGAACTCTTTTACAGTTATCTGTAGTTCCAAAGAGTAATTATTCCCATGGCACACTTTTCCTGTCCTCTCAGCTACTATCAGGYGTCTTATTCCTGACAAACAGAACTTTGTGACCGGTGAATATGCATTCTAAGAACAGCATTTTGAGAACAAAGTGTGAAAAGTCATCTGCTTCAGCTTAGATACACTTCATTTTAGTAACTGGGCCAAGTTTTGGTCCTTACCTCATGTAAATATCTGTGCCTAATGCTTTTTTTGGAGCCCAAATGCCATAGATTTTAGTACGGACCATTCACTCTCCCAAGAAAATACACTTAAGAAATCAAAGAAATCAAGTTCTTGTGAATTCTTGTATTTATGAACTTCATCACTGCAGCATCCAGATGATTTCCTGTTGATTAATATATGAAAATATTCAAGTCCTTATTGCCCTCTTGTCATCCTGTGGATGCCCAGGAGTTCACAGCAATAAGGCCATATTTTCTAAGCAATGATATGTCATAATTCAACTGAACTTCATTATAACTTCTGCTTTTGAGTTAAGATAGGTCATTCGATCAGAAATCTTGGATGCAAACAAAATTTATCTTCTTCCCAGTTGACACAATCATAATTTTTGGATCCAAAGCTTTAACTTCAGTTGTTGACTGACTTTTATCTTTGCAACAAACGACTCTCTGTAGTAGTCCGGATCATGTATCATTTTCTCAGTGATGAAAAGCATGGTACCTTTAATAAAAATGCACAGCCATGGACAGATGGCTGTATATAATGAATGCTCTGTAAGCTCTAGTGAGTGTTGTGTAAGAACTAYAGCAGATACAGCTTGTGACATACCACTTGTGGTCCATCAGGCAATGATAAGAAGTCAGCATGTGCAATTTCTGAAACCTTGTCAAAGAGCTAAACATACTGTTTCTAATTAAAAGCCTCAATAACAAACCAAGAGAAATACTGACGGGTGACAAAGGAGACTGAACACTAATAAGACCTGCCAGTATGTTCATACTTGACATATACATTCTAGTTAACTCAATGTCACATTTTTCTCTTACAAAGACTACATTCCTTCTATCATCTTTGTGATGAATTKGATTGTTGCTTGCATTAGTTTCTGTTTTGCTTAGTTTTTTCCTGAAACAAAGTATTATGTGAAATACGAATAACTAAATAAATGTATCAGTTCCCTCAGTGTCTTTTTCCCCTACCTCGTATTCCTCTGTTTTGACACACATTGTGTGTCACTCTGTGGCACACAAAGCCACATCAGAAAGCAGTCTTCCAGGTAGCTGGACCAAAGGGTGTTAGCTCTAATACAAGGGGGCTATACCCTTGGAGGCACATTGAAAGGTTTAACAGCTCATTACGTCAGAGGAAATACAATGTTGAGCTGCTAATCCGCTTAATTTCTCAAAATATTTTTTTTCTAGGGGTAGGCCCTTTTTGTCACTTTTTTTTTTTTTTTATTGTTACTAAACTATTCTTTGAGATATCTTGCATGGAAAGCTAAGCTAATTATAAACACCTGAATACTAATGTGACTTTGATAAACATAAGTCTTTATGACAGAGTGCTAGCATTTTTAAACTGGGACTTAACTCTACTATCCTTTTTTAATTCATAAGATGAATTAAATGCCAATCTAGATGCCCACATCTGTTACAACAGCCTATATTCAATGAAGGTAGCTAAGAAAAGCAGTCAGAAAAGAACATTATGCTTCTCCAGGCTTGTCTTTGGAATTCTAATCTCTAAGGTTCTAACATTCTAAAGAAATGTTTGGTGTGTTTAAGATGCAGAATTCAGTATAATACCATCTAGGGAGGTATCTCTCCCCACCGTTTGGCCTCACAATGCAGGAGTCGTATACATTTTGCTTTAAGGATGGAAATTGGTTTTGCCCTGGGGAAGCTACAATTTCCATCATCTGAGGCAACCAGGTACCAGCATGTGTGGGTCCCCTACCTGCCACTGAGCAGAAACAGGTAGTAAAGTAATTGCTTAMATTATTCTCATTTAAGTTTTTCAATTCCCCTAAGTGTGAAATAGAGTTGGTATTGCAATGAAGTAGGTGCTACACTGTTAATGTTCATACTCACACGCACACATGGAGGCAAATAGACAGATTCTGCTCTGCTGTCCCAAACAGCTTCAGCACCACCTTAGGCATAGAAAGAAGATTCTCCTTTCTTCATTCTAAGCAGCCAGCACAAACAGATTGAAAAATAAAATGTCTCTAGATTTTGCCCGGAACATTTTCCTGTAGCATCCTTGTAGCTAGATAAAAGAGGTTTTGAAAATGCCTCTTGGACAAAAAGATAAGCATTGTTAGTAGACAGCTCCAGAATATTTGCATATTTTAGCTTTGAATGCAAATATCTTGGTATTCATAGGCATAGGCCATGTCTTTATAAAAAGCAGGCATATATAAGGAGACTTTCTCATTTTATTTTTTTTTAAATAATAGAAATTTTACTATAGTACCAGAAAAATATCAGAAAAATGGAAGCCAGGAAAAACAATCCATGAATTTGAAATAATAATGATTAAATTAGATACTCTTATCCTGGAGCGATTAAAGCAACGTTAACTCAACTAAAGAATAAGGAAAAAGTCTTGATTCCTCATTTTTGCCTGTGCATTTGGGAAAAAGGTGGAAGCCAAATGATTGTATGAAAAGGGATTCCTGTTACAGTTACAAATTGAACAAGAATATCTGGTTTTGGAAAGCCAGAGGCCTCTATCACAGTACTGTTTCTCCCTCTAGGAGTTCTATTTTGGATAGCCAAGTGAAGCAGTTTGGTTACTACCATAACCTTGACCTTCCCGGATGAATCACTCCAAAAATAGTGTTTGGGTCAGTGTAGACTGGATAAGATCACATGAAGCCACTTAATTAAAAAGATAACTTCAGTATTAACGTTTGTTAATAAGACCTCTAGACAGCTGAGCATTTCACAGGCATGTTAAAGATTTGCTGAATAAGGGCAATCTCAAGCAGGCTGCTTGGAGCTTTATGCTCTTCAGGGATCTCCCAATAGCCTTCATTATAAGCTTGTGTTTCAGAGCTGGAGGTAAGAGCACAAGGGGTTAAAACAAAATTCTTTTTCACRTTTGAAAAAGAAAAATGGGAACAAAGACATTACGGTGCATCGGGTTTTATTTCTGGGCTGTTCTGCCCCCAATTTCAGTCACGTGTTTGGAGGGTCATTAGGTACCATGTCTCCCACACAGAATCTACTTCACCCCAGTGATTTCATATTTATTTTCATTTTAAGATTTAAGAGCAAGAGCAACAATCAAAGTCCCCCCCTTTTTTTTTTTTTTTTCATAGCTGAGTAAGCAAGCTCATTACTGCTACTTACATTTAAGCCTTGAAATAAGGAAAAATGTATTTTTGATATTGCTATAAGAATATAAAATATCTTTGTTTCTTATTGCTGCTCATTTCCCAACTAGATATCTCAAGAATAACTGTCACTGTTACTTGTAGATCTAAAAGAAAAGAAAATCCCCGAGGGAACATTTTTGTGTATCATCTGTCCCCTTACCTCTATCACATCAATAGAAATATTCTGGTAAGTTCATGTTCATACTCTCAGATKTAGTCTTGAGCTTTTTGCCATCATCTATCAAATATGTACCTACTACAAACCCCGTGAGCTATGATTATACTCACAGCCAGGTTAGGATGATGGTCCTCTGCCTTGCATGGTAAAATAGAAGAAGTTATTTTCCTTAGCACTGTGTAAAACAATGTATCTCCACATGAGTAAATATAAATTTTTAAAAACTAGATAGCTCTGGGTCTGAATAACAATAGTAGCATTACTATTTCAACACAAAAGCTCAAGAAATCTCCAAGTTTGCAGAATAAGTTTATGCTCGCTCATGCAAAATATRAACAGTTTTCCTTCTGTATGAAATCCGTGCCATTTAGGTAGACCCATATTAAAATATGCATCTGTGTGTCTATCTGTCCATAAAATGAATAGTATGTGAAGGGTTTTTTTTTAATCTTATATAAATGCAAGTACTCAATTGAAAGTGATATTTCTGTGATAAAMTTCAGTCTAAGTCAATAGAATTTACTATGGTCATGGTGCTGCTCTRTGAAGGTGAAATTCCTACTTGGGCATAAGCTGTTTATCTGAGACATCCAGGCATTCCCCCTTCAAAGCTATTATTTACCTAAAACCTCTATATGGATTTTCAAATATTGTTGTGCTCTGCATAGCTTCATCATACACAGATGAACTGAAGGGTGATGCAACATTTCTTGTGGAAGGTAAATTTGGCTACAGCAATGTATGAAGAATCAASGGGCAGTTCAGCAACTGGGTGAGTATAAAAGAAAATAAAAAGAAAATAATTGGTTTCTAGAGCACTGTCAGATGCCAATTTAAATTCAGCCAAGTGACCTGGAGTCAGATGACAGTTTAATTCAAGAGAACAGACTTTCACAGCACAAAGACAATACCAAAATTTACAGTAATGAGATTCATCTCAAAAGGCTGGGAGACTTAGTGGGTTTGGAACCTGGGCTACCTCTAGGTTAAGCCAAAATTGACTCGAAGAGAAGCTGGATTTGTCATGTGGGATAGGGGACTTTCATCTCCAGAGCTATAACCATCTCCAGCCCTGAATTAAGAAGAACAGTTCAGAAGGAAAGGAAAAGCTTTGGGGCTCTTATCGCAGATAATTCTCTATGACCTTCAGAAATGGATCTAGGTTGAAAATGTGTTGTGTAACAAAAGCTAAACAAGGAAAAGTGATGCAATAGCTAAACTTTAGAGGACAGTACAGATCTCTAGATGCTGATGAAAGGGAATCCAATCAAAAACAGCCAGGGCACACCCACATAGAGGAGATGGGAAGATGTTAACCTCAGCAGCTCTTGACAGTAAATGTCACTATTTGCTGAAAAAAATCAAGTGTCGTTCCAAAGTTTCTTTAGAGTGCCTTTGCTTTCCTGCTCGACTCAATCAGCACCATACTCTCCCTGCATTTGCTGCTGTCTAAAGTAAGAGAAAAGTCAGCAGAGCAATACTTCAGCTGGATAACTGACAGTAGGTGCAATCACAGCAGCATAAAAATGGATGAGTAGAAAAGCTTTAAAATCAGACTCTGGATGCTGCCCACTCAGAGTAGGGTTTTTTTTTTTTTTTTCTGTTTTGATAGGAAATAAAAGTGTTCAAAATGAGGAAAAGTTCTGGTTTGTTATGCAGYCCAGAACAAAGAGCAGGTCTCTCATATGAGCACACAGCACTTCCATCTGGTTTTTAGTCCTGTTGTAGAAGTTTATTTCATGAATAGGTTGGAAGCTTTAGCTATGTATAAGTTACTTTTTTCTTGTTGCTTAGACAAATAATCACCGTGGATAAAATCTCTTTGGTTTGAAGGTTTCAAGTGAAGCTCATCTACGTAAATAGAAGAAGATATTGGAAGATATTCTTTTTTTTTACTTTTTTTCTTTTTTTTTTTTCCCTCATCAGTTATGGCAAGGGATATTTTGGAGTATGAGAATGGTCATCCTGTACTCAAAGACTATTTTAAAGATTTTGTCCCTTCTTGAAGCAAACCCTAACCTGAGTACCTGACCCATTCGGGTCAGTTGCAATCACTTCATAGCTCCTGTCATTCCTGAGGTGGTTGACTTCCCATTCTGCAGTTCTCATCATTAAATGTGTCAGCCTTCCCCAGCTGCTATGCAGTCACATGAGAACACAGAAGAATAGAAATGCTTCCTCCACAATCTCATATCACGTCTGCGTAGGTGAGTCAGGCAAGATGCTATATAGTTCTCAGGAGATTTCCCTGCAGATTTTCAGGAAGAGTGGGCACTAACCATAAATGTGCTTCTTTCCCTCATATGCACCCGCCCACGGAGTGGTCCTTGGTGAGAGAGGAAGCAAGATGAGTCCCCTATGACAATTCTGCAGTGCCTGCTTTTCTGATACAGCCCTTGAAGGTGTTGATCTTTCTCTAAAAAGGTGATCCCYGTGGAATGAGAGAGCCCCACAGCACCCCAAGCAGTGTGCTTACAACACAGTGCAGGGCCTTAGGGACATACAACTCTGCTGAGTTTTGTGGCTCTGCCTTCTGAAGACTGGGGCTGAGGGAAGAAAAACTCTATTTCCCTTCCTAGATGGATAGTTGCCTCCAAAGTAGATGCTATTGGCACCTCCTAAACTTGAGCAAATTTCAAGCTGCCCTACTTGGACATTGAAGTGGTCTATTGTATTTTTCTAGTTCCACAAAGATTTTTTGTCTGTTTGTTGTCCTTTCCTTTCCTTTCCTTTCCTTTCCTTTCCTTTCCTTTCCTTTCCTTTCCTTTCCTTTCCTTTCCTTTCCTTTCCTTTCCTTTCCTTTCCTT
>NW_020455632.1:585610-627084 GCF_003342845.1 Nothoprocta perdicaria
TTTCTTTTCTTTTCTTTTCTTTTCTTTTCTTTTCTTTTCTTTTCTTTTCTTTTCTTTTCTTTTCTTTTCTTTTCTTTTCTTTTCTTTTCTTTGCTATTCTATTCTACTCTATTCTACTCTATTCTACTCTATTCTATTTCTTTTTTTGCCAGGATGCTGTTGGTTGATAGCAGTCTATATCAGTTTGTTTCAGACTATTTGCAAGCTCAGGCTTGGCGCACTGGACATCCTTACAGCATTGCTTTTGATTCATTGGAGCAAACCCTCCTACACAAACACAATACCCACCAAAAAAAAAAAAATAAGGAGAGATCCTGGTTTCTGCTAACAGGTATAAGGTTTACAGAGACTGTAATCAGCCCCTGAACCTGCTGAGATGCCAGTGCACAACACCACTGTCTAGCTTCAAATGATGCCTCTCTCTGTGCTCAATCATCATAGACAGAACGTTTGAAAACATAAGGTAGCAATGTAAATGATCCTGCACAGAACATGACCTGGTGAAAATTATCTTTTAAATAAACTGTGTGTCTTCCTGCCTGGAAATTGTTTTAAAATGTGCTGTTAAATGTTTCAGTGATATTAATAAATGATATTCAAGGCCCTTTGGAGAGAATAACAATCTGTGCTGTTATACTAATAATGCATACTTTTGCTTTAATCTCTTCTACAGCAGTGCATGAGGAAGTCAAAGGCAAGTTCCTTATTTGCTTAATGCTTCAGTGGGCTTTGTTGGATAAAATATCCAACACTGAAGAGGCTAATTATTGTCATTCTCAAATAGTTACAAATCATGAGTTGGGCTCCGCTTTAAATGATGAGATTGAAGTATACCAGTAATGATCAAAGTACAAGTGCTGTATTCACTCACTTTCAGGTTTTCAGCATATCTAGGTCTTCTTTCACATAACTATGAAGACTAAATCATTCATGTCATCAGTGCATGACAAGCATGTCCTAACTGGGTTCCAGGAACTGGGACTATGGGAAACCAGACAAGACATGAAAATACATGTTGACATTGCCATGTTATGTTCTTTTGTATCCWGACTTGTGAGCCAAAGCTATTTGATTAAGTGAAGTTACAGATATATTAACTTACTTTCAGAAGAAGGCACAGAAGGCTCACATTTGTTCATAAAATTAGAGGTCTAGATGGGAGCATTTGAAACAAATCAAGCAAATCAATGAAGTGAATGAATAGCAATATATGCAAGAAGGCAGCTGAGTCAGGCAAACAGTCATTGCATTTAATTGATATTGTAGTGAAGATAATTCCAATCCACTACGGCCAAACATGTCCTTGTTGGCCAGTGAGGAGCCAGGRACACGGTAATTTCCCAAGTCTCCCCATGAGTCCATATAAACTATAGCACTATGACATTCATTGAAACTGTATCTGCAGGAGAGTTTGTATGGTTCTTCCTACATAACAACATTCCTCGAAGGGTTGCTTGCAGTTCCACACTGTTGAATCCCAGATAAAGGGGTTTCACTCTGTGATCCAGGAAAATCCATSCCATATCTTTCTATTGGCACAACAAAAATACTGCAGATTTATTTTGATCTAATCTCTGTTCTCTTTCTATCAGAAAGTGATTCTTGTTCCTTATATTTTGCAGACTACATGCTACTATGCTCTGCCCACACAACATCTTCATCTTCTCCCACTCAGCTACATTATGTTTGGACAGTATTAAATATTTACCTTCTGCAGCATAATGCAGCACTTCAACACTAAACTTGCCATTTCTACCAGACAAACATAAACCATAGTAGGGCTTATAAAGTTTTAAGTTCCAGATGGTGATGAATAATTAATGTTGCACCCTGGGCCTAATTGCTCTAAGTTTCTAGATACCTGCAAACCATCAATTATACATTACAACTGCCGCTCCTTAATTGTTTTATTGTTGACATTTCAAAAGAAAATATATCATAACAATGGMACTATACTTGAAGGGAATTTCTCTTTAAAAACTCTGCTTATCATTACTAGATTTTTAAACTATTCAGCAGTTCAGATTGAAGTTTATAAACCTGGCATTAAAAAAGTTCCCTGAAGAGAGAGAAAACGGGAGTCCTCACCACCTCTTTTATGATAAAAATAGGAATTTACCAGCTGCTCACAGTCACTGTGCATAACAAATAATCCAATAAGGAGTTGGGCACTGTGCTTCCTTTATTAGTGATTTTAAGACTCTGATTTAATTCAGTTGGAATTTTATCTTAACTCAATCTCTTTTGGCAGTGGAAAAATGACTACTGTGTGTTCCATAGTTCACTGCATCCTTCTAGCTCCAGAGAAAACATGTTCCCAGTATGAGCACAAGCTCCACAGGAGTGAGATGCCCCTTTCTTCCACAGACAGAACAGTCTTGCCTGCTGGTCTCCTTTGCATTCTGCAACTTCAGACCCAGTCTTCTCCCAGTGTAAATTCTTCTCCCCCAAAGGAGATGCTGGTGTTCATATATTACTTAGAGAAAACTTCTAAGAAAAAAAGATAGCCATAAAGCCATGTGAGGGTGAGGTAGGTCACTTAATACTCTTTATGAAGAAAATAATCCTCCCCTTCAAATTTGTGTTTTGAGATCTCCAGGACATTTTCCCCCTGGTAACAAGAGGTTACTCTTGTGTGGTAAAATCACTCGTGACATTGTAAGATATTAAAAAGAAAGCATTACATGTCCCGTCTTGAAATAGGTCAGATAAGTCATCCTTCACAGAAGTTTTTTTTTTCTCTCCAGGGATGATAGAGGGACTGAAGCTGTCACTTTTGCTACCTATGCTCACTATATTACTATCAGAAAAAAAGAATAACTTTATCTAAAGAATTAAYTAAATAGTGAAATTTAGATGCACATTAAAGGACTATGATGAAGGGTGATGAGTTTCATATATTTTTAAGATTTCTCCTGAATCAGGGCTAGGACAATTGATATCATTTTATAATAATATTTCAGTTTCATGGACACACCTAAAGGTATTAGGATCTTATCTTGTTTGGTCTGATAAGCATAGTCCTTTTATTTTTGCATTTTACTATTTTCCTGGTGCAGTACGTATTCCAGAAGAAATCTTATATAGTGGCCTTTAATTTTACTTAATTTTACTTTTTTTTTAAATTTTACTTAATATAATGGCCTTTAATTTTACTTAAAACAGGCCAAAACCCAGTGTTGTTTGGAACTGTTGCTTTTCAAAGCCTCCAGATATTTGAAGAAGTCCTCTAGTGAGGAAGCATGTACTGTCCTGCCAGAATGGCTATCCAACCTTTTCCATCCTGCCTCGTTGTGGTGCAGTACTAGTTTCCATCTGTACTGGTCCAGGATATCACCAAGTGACATGGAGGATTGTACATGCTAGATTAAACCCAAGCATCCTAGACTATGCCGGTACCCCGACCACAGCTGCATCTATATTAGTACGTTAAACAGTGCCAAGGGCCTGTTCAAGCCCTATAATTTCCCTGTTAGTTTGTTTGGATGATCCTGGCCTCATGATCTGGTCATTTTGCCAATGACCACTGCCCCACACAACCTCTAGGCATGGCTCAGAGTTAGTATAGGCCATTCTTGCTTTAGTGAACTAAAGAAAGTTAAGCAAAGCATGGATGTGATCATCCCATCTTGGAAGGTAAGCGGTTTAGAAGCACAGATGAGGGTTGTTCCTGCCAGTTGGTCCCAGGGACAGCAATGAGTCCTGGCACTGCTTAGTGCATGTATAGGGGTGATGTTTATGGGCATGCACACGAACTGAGTTCATCTAAGAGGCAAAGGGAGTCAGACTCAGCCCTGATTTGGGGTTTACCCAAAGCCTGCACCAATCCATTTGCAGAAAATGCAAGTTTGGGCTTTAGCAAAAAGTCCCACACCACAGTCGCTGCACAGGCACAGCCTTTCTGCGTAGTCTGAGTTGGTGAAGTACTGTTGATTCAGCTGTTAACTTCCTATATGGTGAAAGATTAACTGCAACAAAGATTGGAAAACGACACAACAAATCTGTAGTCCAATGAAAATAAAGGCTTCTCTATAAAGTTCAAAGGATTACTGAAGTATGGTGTAGAATCAGAGCAAGACATTTCATCTCCCATTACCTTTGTGTTGCAGAATTGCACATGAGAGGAGGATGTTGTGCTGTGGTGATTAAGAGAGTGAAGCTGAGAGATATCTRCATCATACACCTGATGACTGATTGTGAGAGAAAGACTGGTTTCTATCCAGGAAATCATTGGTAATTTGGGTGATGGAAAAAAAAAAAAAACAAAAGTATAATCCATGTCCTGGTCCTCACATCTATGTATTTGTCACTGTCACAGCTCTAATTTCCACATACTACCTGGGAAACAAGTTTCTTTCACTGACATTTTCAGTTTGCTGTGCTAATGAACATCTGCAGTAGAAAGGTTTGGATTTCTGGTTGAGGAAAGGTGAGTCAATCTCGTAAGAATATTAGTCTTCTTGAATGTCTGTCTGTTTTAAAGCTGAATCCCAATGTTAAGACTGGCATCATATTTGCAGCTAGTTTAATAGTACCCCAAAGTGGCACAGAGATAGAACGGAAATATTTCCACATATTTGTGCATTTAACTGCACCTCCTTTAGTATCTCCATCATTAATTTTGGGATGCATGCATTCTTTAGAAAGAAACCTTAAATGTGACTTAAGCTGTCCCCTACATATATATAGTATCTGTCCTGAATCTATAGATAGATGCCAAGTACTATTCTGTTTTGCAGAGGTTTCTACTGAGATTTTTCTTTTTATTCTCAGAGAGCTCTCTCACCTACTCTGCCTTCTCCTTCTGCTTTTATAACAGAGGACATGCGGTACTCTGCTTATTGTCACATAGGTCAAATACTCATGTGAACTTTCTTCTCAATAGTCCTGTKTATAGAACAGGATCCTAAAGAAGAAAAAAAACAGGTCTTGTGATTCATTTCATCTAACTTTAGACAACCATTATACGCACAGCTACCTTTAAGCTTGTCACTGAACCAGGTTTCCCAAATAGACAATGTATTGAAACAGGTAATCAGCCTATTTCAGAAGTCTGCTTCAGGGTCTACTTTCCCTAAAAGAACTGATGTTGACACTTATATGGCAGAGATTTCATCATTTGAATTTGACTCCACATATCTCTTGAGTCTTGTGGGGTCATGTCTACATGCAGTCTTTGTTTTGCTCAGCATGCATCAGATAGAACATCTGTCTTGCTTCCTCTGATTTTGCAGACAGGCTCAAGACTTCACCTATTCCCCATTCTAAATGTTTTTCCTCCCATTCAGTTGCTTGGATTATTTCAGCATTGGTTGTTCTCACCTCTACTAATTACTCAACCAGGACTACAAGGAAGTACTTCTTAACTCCTTGCAAAAGTGCATAGATTGAACCACAAGTTGACCCTTAGTTTCTAACCTACTGCTCCAATCCTAATGGTCAGTATGAATTGCTCTGGTGAAATCTCATCTCCTGGCAGTACATAAGACATGCTGAATTTTATCTAACTCTCCTAGAACATGTACCCCAATCTAAGGCTCCCCTTCCTGTCCAGGTGAGTGTCCTGCTATTGGTTGAACCCAAATGCATAAATATCCTGTTTCGGTCTGKCTTGTGTCCTCACACCTCAAGATCCAAGTCAATATCCAATACCTACATATCAAAAACTCTACTGAACAAAATTGCATTGTAGTGAGAAAATGACATATACAAATATGAAAAATGCCTGCATTTTTGCAGGAAAAAAAAAAAAAAAAAGAGAGAGAGAGAAATATAGAAGTTTCTTCAAAGTTTAAAGCCATTCACAGAAGAAAATTGCTGGGGATGAAGGAACATTTTATTTGCCATTTTAAATCATCAGAAAGACAATTTAACAGGTCCCTGCTGTACTATTTTGTATAATCATAAATGTTAGGCTTGGTAGAGAGGTATCAGTTTTATCTAATCAATTGTAAGTCATAAAGCTGGATTGTTCTATATTATATACTCCATTCTCTTTCCTGATTGAGTTTTTAAAACATGTACAGCTTAAAGTAGCAGGCTATAGATGAGAATTGAATGGTTAACCTAGACTTCTCTCTGCTAAAATACCACATTTGTGCATTTGCTTTACAACAGACTGTGATTTCAGTTATCCTTTTCCTTTGTGACATTATGTTTGCTTTACAGTAGTGAAAAAAATAAAAACTTTAGTCTGATTCTATTTGAAATGTAAATTATTTTGTCTCCTAGATTTAAAGAAAAGATATTTTTGCCTGATAATATATTGCTAAGTTATTATGAAAAAGGATTGGCAGTGCAAAACAGCAATGCAAAAGAAAAATGCCACAGAAGCAAAAAAAAATAGTTCTCAGAAAAAGTCTGGTTGTCTGTCAGCCAATATTTTCAAAAAATATTAATTTTCTGTATACAATGCGGTTATTAGGGTTTGAGATCTGGGAGATGGAGATTTTAGAAACATAGCCTGAAATGATAAGAGGAAGCTGCAGAAAGACTTAGGAAACTATATAAGAATGAGATGAGAAGTTTCTGAGACCCTGGAGACATTAAATAATACCCCATTTCTCAGGTAAAATCCCTCGGGCTTGATGCCGATCTCACCAACTAAGATGCATCAATGCTACTTTTACAGATTCTGAGGAAGATGACCCTGTTTTATTCCATCATAGCTCTGAGCAAAACTTGTCCCTTGCAACAGAAGCAGGAGGTAGTTATTAATGAATTCTTTTACAAGTTTAACCTTGCAGCCTCCAAAGATAATATATTTCATATGGTTTTGAGGGGTTAGGAGAGAAACTGTATTGGAATTAGAAGGAAAAATATTGTCAGCAAAAAAGAAATGTATTAATTAACTCATTCTGACTTGGAGCTCATTCCTGGGTCTCTTCATTACCTTGCATTCTTTTAATATCAAGGAAGCTTTCATTTCTGATTGTTGTTGGCATACTCCAATTTCATCCAAGAATATTTTTCTTGCATCACATGTTCGAAGTGCTTGATTTTCAGCTCTTATGTTTTGAAAGTTGCTGTTTCCAAATTTGAAGTTGAATCCTCTTTTCTTTTACCAGCAAGGAACCCCTGATGCATACTTTTTTCAAGAAAGAAAGAAAAAAAGGAAATCTCTTTGACTGTAACAGAGAACGACCAGATCACAACAACCACTGTTGCAATTCTTCTCAGCTGCAAATGCATTTAACCTGCAAGGTACCCGTGCATTCACATGGCAAAAGAGAGGCTTTGGCGTAACGCAAGTTGGGGTTGAGGAGACTTCCCAAGACCCATAAACATCCGTGACCTTATCCACGATCACCATGATCATCTCCATCCTGTTTGATGTCCTGCCTTCTGACCAAAGCTCTTCAGGGGACAACCTGGTGGGCTTTAGTAATGTAACATCTTGCTCTCTGCTATCTCAGCAACATAGCTACCTAGCACTGAGACATGAATATTGTAGTTACATATTTTTCTCTTCCCCTGAGAAAATTGGCAAGATCACTTACACAGGATGCATGCAGMTCAGTCTTTATTGGCTCAAAAAAATGTAAGTGGAAATGGCAAGGGTCTGCTTTGAGGTTTGTTTCTCATCTCAGCCATGCTGTTCTCTCGTTCACTTTCTCTTTTTAGCGTATGTGGTTCCTAGGAGTATTAATACACTTATGTTTTTCAAGGGACTGTTCAACAAAAATACTCTGTTCACATAAATAAGTCAAAATTATGCAATATGAACTATTGGGCTGAGGCCAAATAAGACTGCAGATGAATGTAACTCCTGATGAGCTTTGAGCTAGCTATTCCCAACAAGGAAAGGAGATTCACAATCMTAAGTGACAGTTCAATGTAAATATTAGGTCAGTACTTTCCAGTGCAAACAACATGTTAGGAACTGCCACAGAAGAAATCAAACAAAGCAGCAAGAATTATTACKCAATTCTGGAAATCAGTGGTACACCCATGCATTGAATGTGACATGCCACACTGATGCCCCAATTCCCAAAAGAATATAAGAGGACAAGAAAAGTAAGAGTATGAAGCAAATTACATAATACATAATTACATAAATAAATGACATTCCACCTGGAACACAAAAGAATGAGGGTGATATAATGGAGCAAGTGTGCAGTACCCTAGTGATACATCTTTGTTAAGGTCGTTGTCTGATCTGCTAAAGTTTGTATGCTGATGAATGTGTTTAGATATTCCCTGGACTTTCTTTAATTAGTGTTAATTATACAAGCAGTATATTTGGTTGCCAGGCATAGAAAATAAGACTCCATCTTTGAATCTTCCAAAGAAGCTGGCATCAGTGATGGAGAAATATGTCCAGTTTTCCATACAGTGTCCTTTTTGGTCTACCTGCCATATCAGCCCATAGCCATCCAGTCACTGTGGCATTTGTGGACCAATAAAGAAACGACCATCTCTACTTTGTAAGGTCTTATCCAAATGGTAAAAAGAGACAGCTCCAGCTCCAGATCTCAGTAGTTGTATAGTCAGGTATAGTGTTAGCTTGCAGATATTTTCTTTCACAATCCTGAATTTCTCCTACTTCAAACTTCAGCAYACCTTCAGAGTTAGAGGATTTCCAAGCCACTCGTATCACTCCATTGRCCAGAGATCAAAGGCATCTACTTCAGACAGTTGCTTTACTGGGCACTTCATACTTACATACAAGTAAGGAACTGGGACTTCCATTTTTCTAAATGAAAATGACAATAGCTTTCCCTGCTGTCAACTGTCTTCTTTGTTTAGACTTTGGTTATTTAGAAATGTTGGTGTAATTATATAAGAGTATTTACATGCTATTTAAATAATACAGCTCATCGCAACATATTCCAGGCTAAGGAAAAGACACTCACTTTTGCCTTGAGTTATTGTTATTGTGATCTCCTGAATGTAACAATAGCAGCAAAATGCTGGCGAGGTGCAGGGTTAATCCCAGCTACAGCAGCTAACACACTTCCTTAACAGTAAGCTGAAAATGGATGAACAAATTTCAGAAAATTGCCATATTAAACAACCTAGAGTTTCAAACTTGGATCCTCCTTAAGTCAAATCCTTCTTGGTGTGTAACATCTTTCCCTGATGCAACTGCTCTTTCTTGTCTATTAAAATTTCAAAGGATAACATGTCATGTTTCAAATGCTAGTCTACAAACTCCTGAGTAGGAGAGTAGTAGAATCAGCCATTTCAAGTGTCACTGAGGCCAGCTTTTTAAAGGTACTTTGTTTCCTTTTTGCATCTCCAGATTCTTAAATATTTTTAACTACCCAGTACTGAAGCTTTCTAAATGCAAAAGATAGGCAGATTAATTGAACAGCTCTCATGGAAGTTTTGAAAAGAGGAAGAGAGGACCTGCTTGCTGTAATGCTTAACCCATGGCACAGCTGTTAGAAAAATATAGCTTAGGACAGGTTTAAGTGCAAGGGAACACAATGTACAAGTTTAATAGGTTCTTTCTGAGCTTGTAGCAAACTCACTCTTAGCTTTCACTCCTTTCCAATTTGGCATCTGGCCCTTCTTAAAAATTCTCCCTACTAACAGCAGAACAAATTTAAACCCACTCTAGTAATGCATTTAATTCAGAGCTTGTCTCTTCCTTCCACTTTTTTTTTGATATCTGCTCAGATGTCAGGCAGAGTAGCATGCCCCACTCAGCAGAATAAGAAAGATATCCACCTAAATGCTTTGCCCTCAGCCTTCCCAAAACTTTTCCAAGCTTTCTTCCATTAGCAGGATGAAGAATATATCCACAGGGGAGCAACTGGCCCAGCTCATTTTCATGCTGATATATTTGCTTCTCTGGAAACTGCAGAGCAGCAGCATCACTGCTGCAGCACACAGCTCAGAAGCCACTAAAAGCCACTCCTGAGAAAAGGTACAAGAGGTTTTTCCCTGTCCCCAGACTCTCTGCTCAACGAGGCTGGGCACATTGCAGAGCTGCAAGACGACAATGCCTTAGCGTTTGAGGTAGGTTTATGTGGGTCTGCAGAGAAGCCGTATTGCTGACTGGCCCAGTCCAAATTTTAATATAATTTAAAAGCCTAACTGTATTCAGGAAAATTGGATATGATCTGCAGCTAAATAAACAGCATCAACAGCTTCCGTTTCAGTGAAATCAATCCAGAACTAGAAAGTAAAAATGCATGTTAAAAATAGAGGAAGGAAGATGCAATACCACAGTTTCTAATCCCATGTAAGTGTTTGTTCATGAATTCATCAGTAGATTTAAGCCCATCTGCCACACACTATATTACTTCTCAATAGCCGACAGAAGGCAATAAAACTATTATTACAAGTTTGACTTACTAGGTAGGGGTCTACAGTTCTGTGTCATGTTTTAAGGGTCTTTAAACTGCAATAGGTTGAACCCCATTGTCACAGGTGATCCATTTTGCTGTGAGAAAAAAGCCTGAAGTGATAGCAAACCAGACAGCCATAGTTTGTCTAAATGTTTCATATTTCTTTTCAGAAGGTAACTTTTTTTGACAATAGAAGCCACATTTTAATAGATGAGAACATCACCCAGATCCTTTGTGCTGTGACAGTGAAAAAGTTTACTGCTTATAGAAGATGTTGCAATGCAACAACGATATTCTAAATATGTCAGGCAAACGGTAAGGATAAATGTTGTTGAAGGCTGGGAAGAACAGGGCAAACAAAGCCGTGCTAAAATGGGTATGGTGAATTCATTCTGCTGTTATCTTCACAATTCAGTTTATAAAGAGCTGAATATCATTTTTCATGTTTGTCGCAGAAATACAGAAAACTAGAGAGAGTAAAAATTAGAAGCATCCATATTTAACTTCTTTCATTCTTTCTTTGTTCATGCAATCTCCATCAACATTTCATAGGATATCTGGCATCTCTGGCATTCTTAAAATAGGAGGCATTCATTAATAGCTGCCACTACAGACACAARCAGATTTCCTCTCAGCTTGAAATGAAGTTTTCCTTTTCATTTGCCAGAGAAGAGATCCTGTCTGAAACTCCATAAGGTCCAGAGACATCTGCAGGTAAAAAGCTCATATTGTCCTGCTATACAGGAAAAAAATTTCAGGGTTAATAGTCTCTARAAAAGAAGGCTTCTGCAGTGAGAAAAAAAATCTAACATGATTTCTGACTGCTAAAAAAGGTAAGTGATAAAACAAATCTCTTTTTGATTGGAGTTCCTCTTTTTCAACTAYTATGAAAACAGAAAAAAAAATCACAGTGGCATGGATCACTGGATTACTACCAATCACTGTGCAGGCTGTAGTTAATTACTATTAAGAATTTGAAATCTCTAGAGAAAGAATTTCAACCATATACTCCTTTTATTGCAATTATATCTGACACATACAACATCTCAGTGGATTTACTATCTTTGTGAAGTTAAATTTCCTGCATAGTTTTTATTAAAAAAAAAAACTCTTCCATTTTTTTTTTCCATTTACCTTTCAAGATGCATAAGCCAATATTTAAATAAGCCTATTTATTTTGGGGTGTTTAAATTGTCTCAAKCTGGATTCATGGCCTGAAATAATAAAAACAATATTTGAAAGCAAAAGCAATATGTGGTCCTGTAGAACCTTTTGCTTCTAAGGGCTTTTATCTATTTTCAGTCATGAAGTAAATGGTATCTTCACATTGTCTACAATGGCATCTCAAAGGCGTTTGCTTTCAAGAATGATAAATGAATCAGATGCTGCTTCCTACACAGTCATTGGGGAATAATGTATGATACTTTGGCTCAATCAAAATAGAAGATGATCTGAATATGACCCATATTTTTCCCCTTTTTCTGAAAAGATATCAAGTTTCAAGCCACGATGGAGAGTGGGCTACCTTTATGCTTGACCTGAAGAGTCATCYTGAGTCTTCAAAAGTGCAAATTTTCTACTTTGCAAAATTCCCACTCTGGAACAAGCCTTCACATYGTGGAAACCACAGTGTTAGCAAAGCAACACCATTTGACCTCTTCAGATCCTTAGCAAAGTGTAAAGCCCTCAAAGCTGCAGGATACCCAGTTCCTGGCCAATGCCTTGTTGTTCTCGAGTGGTGGTAAGTGAGGTCAAGGAGAACATGCTGCTGTGCTCACAYGGCATGATCCATCTTGAAGGCATGAACTATTTAAGTTCAGGATAGTTCGACAGGCAGGAAACAATTTATTATAGCTTCATTCTTTTGCAGGGAAGAGAGGTGTAACATGGCTCTTTTCACTGGARTCCATTCTATTTACAAACTCTTTTCTCTGCTGTTCTATTTCCAACCCCTGTAAACAATTATTAGAAATGCAGATTTATTTCTTCTGAATGTAATTGTGTGCTGCAAACCAATCAAGTGATGTTGACCATGACTAATGCTAGTTGGCAAGGTTTACAGGGGTAGCTACTTTTAGAGGTAGCTAGATTTGCTTATGGCATTTGCCTTGGGAAAAAAAAAATAGAGATGCTGAAAAAATATGCATGAAATGCACCTTATAGCCCGAAGAACATTGGTTTGCTAATAATACCTAGCATAAACACAAACATATCAGATAAAGCCTCTTACGTGGGAGTCCTTCATTTACAGGAAGGTTATGAGCACATGACAGCTGTATAGAAGGGCTGTGCAAGCTTTTTAACCAAGGACTTACAGGTCAGTATTACCCAATAATTACAATTAATTTAGTTTGCCTTTATTTTACCTAACCACTTGGCAAACTGACAGAAAGATTGCCTGTGCTCTTGCAAGCCAGTTTGCAAATTGGTTTGTAAAGAAAGCTGCATTTGTGAAGACTACCCAAGTCTTAGAAATATTACAGACAGAAATTTGGCATAAAATAAATAAACAACATTTCCCTTACTACAGTTTGASGATGGACTTTCTCCTGTGGGCATCCAAACACAACTCAAAGCTCAACTGATTGCATTACATCTATTCAGGTAAACTGAACCACTCTTTAGGTTCTATTGGTAATGTAGCAGAGCAAAATTTTGAGAAAATTAATAATTAGAATTTATATTACCGGATTAACTTAAAGGAAAAGAGAAGCATATGATATTGAAATTCTTTTCTATTTGTATTAAAATTATATTGAAATCAGTATTAAATTTAGGACATTCAAGTAGCTGTCATAGGACAGCTGGAAAATATACACATAAGACTATTTTTAATAAAATAATTATCATATATATTTAATATTATACAGCAAATTAATTGCTATAGGGCAAATTGTTAATTTCTAAATACTTGTTATAACTGGGCCTCAGTCCATTCCAGGATGAGATCACTGACGAGCTGGATTTCTCTCTAAATGTTATGCTTCTGAGCAGACTCTATTATTTGACAAGTTAATTATTATTTCAAGTGCATACATAGGAAAATTAAGACATACTTACAGTAGTTATAAGCCAGTGGAATTTTTTTTTCCTAGTTCTTGACATTTTCAAGATTTGTGAATTTCTGACCTTTTTTTTGAAGAAAAGAGAAATACAATAGAGAATGGTAAGATTCCAGAAAGCAAGAATAATCTATAGTCGAAGCCTGATCTATGATCATTGGGACCCAGAAAATGCGTATAGACCTGTTAAATTTTGCAAATAACAGTTCTACAAAACTAGATCCATTTCCATGAAAACAACAAAATTTTATCAAAATAAATTTGATAATTTCTGGGGAAAAATGATGATGAAAAATTCCAGGCTAGTAGTTGCTTTTTCTTTCCAACATTCAATATTCTCCAAAATGCAAATTATCCCAGAACCCATTTTCCCTGAGAACAAGGTAAGAACGAGCTCCATTTTACAGAGAGAATGGAAGCAAATAGAGCGRTTTTCCAAGACTGAAGGGAAGAGTTATATAAAAAACATCTACTACTAAGTCTTTATTCTGTAAATCATTCTAGCATTACTTAGTTCTTCAATCATTTCAGCTACCCTCTTCCTTCTTGAATCTCACAGTTGGATCTCTTTATTGACAAATATTTTAATCTTTCTAGAACAGATACTATTATTTTAAATATTTGTACAAAGACTTATRCAAAGGAGCTCTTTATATTGACTATGTTCTCTGGACACAAAGGCAATAAACAGCATAAAGAAGAAACGTGATTAGAAATTAGGTTTACCAGTTCCAAACATACTCAACTCTCAAGTTCTCTTCTTTGTGGGGAAGTGCCTTATTGATTAAAACATTATGCAAAAGACCAACAATATTGATGGCTTTCATGGAGGTTGTTARTCACCCCAGCTTCCCAAACTTATTCAGGGACTTTAAAAGCAGTAAAATCCTCATCTATCAGCCTTCCATTGCAGCSGATTTTTAGGCAGAAAGCAGCCTATGGTCTCCAAATAGACATTCCCGAACTTTTGAAACAACATTTTTGAAAAATGAATCCCAAAATCTTTCAGCTTAAGTAGGAAAGCACTACAAAGCTTAGCTACAGAGTTGAGAAGAAGAGGTAGATACAATTGCTGTCTAGGAGTAAAATGAATTTCAGGGGCTTAAGTGAGGAGTGAATCCCACCCTATAACATAAAGTATTCACACAACAGAAGAGAAATAAAGAACCCCAAAACTCCTTTATTCTAGTATTCCCGTGCCTGTTAGTACTTCTTGCAAAAATCTTATTCATGTAGGACTTCTTGAATGCCTACATAAGTGTCTGACTTTCTCTTCTATAATTTGTTTGTATAGCTGAAAATCCAACATCTGCTGTGAGACATAAGGAAAGAAAATACTTAATAGASCAAAGCTGTGTTATATAAAGGTTTAGCACAGGCAGCTAACAGACATCACAAAGGTCATTTAGGGAAGCAGAATAAAACTTTACAAAATGCAACTTCAGCACAAAATATGATAGAACTTTTGGTCATACAGCTCTTGTACCCTTAACCAATCCTAAGTGCTGTGTGATAAACATATTTTTAGTGTTTCTTCTTATTTAGAACATATAAAATCTATGTCAGTGTGTTGCACTGCCCAGATTAAACATTTCTTATGAAAATTACCATGAAAATATATAAATCCTCTCTGTTATTTATGTTAATTGTCTGCAATTTTATCATGAGAATTTTATCTTTCATGAAATTATGTATCAGAGACAGAGTGAAAAAAACAGGGTTTGAGATATTGCATAGTTCATTTATAGCTCTTTTAATCCATGGAGTTTTATGAGCTTTAGGAGGGAACCATATAAAAATAGACAACACTCATTCAGATAAAACACATTCAAAACTCAGTAGAAAGCACTGTAAAGATGAGAATTAAATGCATTTTTTCTTCAAAAGAGGTGAATTTAATTCTCATCTTCAAAGAATGTGCTGGAAACTTCAAGATTCTTTTTGTTAGCTAAAAGTCTAAAACATAAAAATGACTTTTGTTTTCATTATTTCTCACTACTAGGACAGATTTCTACAAAGTACAAGCTCAGGATTTTTCAGCATTTTTGTATTCATTTTAGATGGCCTAAATAATTTCTTCTGATCCCAGAATACTGACAAATGTTTTGCGTTTCACAGAATCACACAATGGTTGAGGTTGGAAGGGACCTCTAGAGATCATCTAGTCCAACCCCCCTGTTCCAGCAGGGACACCCAGAGCACARGGCACAGGGTGGCATACAGGCAGGTCTGGAAGACCTCCAGAGAARGAGACTCCACAACCTCCCTGGGCAGCCTGTTCCAGGGCTCTGGCAAAGAAGTTCTCACAGCAAAAAAGTTCTTCCTCACATGCAGATGGAACTTCTGCTGTTCCAATTTATACCCATTGCAGCTTGTTCTATCACTGGTCGTCACCAAGATGAGTTTGGGCCAAAATTTATTTAAATTTATTTTAAAAATGTATTTATTTAACATATTTTACTTATTTTAAAAATTTAATGCAATAATTATTAATATATTAATTTTAAATATTTTTCTTTTACTTATTTAGAGTAAAGTGCAAATTACATTGTATTTTTTATTTGCTGAATCACACAAATTACAAATTATAAATTATTAATAAATATAACTCCAAGACACTATTATACAATAGATGTGATTCATATAACTTTATGCTCCTCCAGTACAGATGCCTTCTTTGGAGCTAGTTCCCTCCTCAGTTGGCTTTACTTATAGTCAATAAAGAGAAATAAGAACTAAAATTCACTTCAGTCCAGCTGATAATTCTAAAATAAGTGAGATGACTTGTACCCAAAATATTTCTTTCAAAATTCAGTGGCTGCTGTTTTGTACAAAACTGGAGTCTGTTGGAGATCAGCAAGTTGCTGGAACTCCAGGCCTTTCTGTGAAGCTGCAGCAGTTCACAACAGGAGAAGGTCTGAGTCCAGCATTTCCAAAAATCAGTGAATTCAACAGACTTGTAGATTAGCCTGGTTTGAGAGTGGTAAAGATTTCTATCTACTACAGCAGCTCAATTTTCCCTACAACCCCTGAACATGACACTTACAGAAGAAAGCATGTAATAACTCAGCACTAAACTACACACTTCATGGTCTTTTTATAACAGATGGATGATATTACCAGGATGGAATTAAATAAAGATGCATTTAGGGCATTTGCAACTAAGGTACAGTACCTGTATTCTCCATATTAGATCCCAATTAATGCATTAAGGCATTTTAATTAACAAAATGCATGTGCATTCCAATCTGCTAACAGATTAAACCTTATCACAGAATCACAGAATGGCATTTGGAAAGAACCTCTAGAGATGATCTAGTCCAACCCACCTGCTCAAGGAGGGATACCTGGAGCACATGGCACAGGGTCGCATACTTTGATGCCTGACTTATCCCTAAATATATCCTTTTCTCATCCAGAGTTCTTACACAGAGTTGGCACCATGTAACAAATTTGCATATGTCACAACTGCTACTTTAAAAAGTCACATTGCTCAAGCACAAAGATTTAATAAAGGGCATATGACAAAAAAAATACATGCAGGTTTATCATTGCATAATAATAAAAAAACACCAAACAAAATTAATAAGCTCTTGGAGGAAATTCAGTATAGTTTTAGATAGCCATTTAATTTAAATTAATTTCTAATTTTACAGTGTAATGATGATGCAAATTCATATATTGTTTTCTGGTATAATGATTAGATTTTTAAAAATGCTTAGCTGCCAAAACAGAAAGACTGTGCCTACATAAAATTTCTTAGTCGTTGCTATTTTCTCACTCTTCATTTACCAATTTGCTTCTTGAATTCCCTTCCTCTTCATTACCATTCATATTCCAAATGTGGACACACATATCTTGCTGGAACGGGGTATTTATCATGAACAAGAGCAGACAAAGCCCTGGATTCAACACCACTGGCTGGCCAGCACAGCCATTGCACGGAAAGCAATAAGTTGGCAAGAGCAAACTTAGCTTAGTTATGAAGTGTAAGCTTTTTCCTCAGGAATACTGGGAGACATATTTTGGTGACATAGGTGTAAATCAGCTGATCACTGATGTAGCCTTACTTGCAGACTACTTCAGTGGTGACTGAAAAGTCTGATGGGAGATGGAAAGAGGAAGAGAAGTCAGACTCAAAGACAGCATCCTTTCCATCATCTTGGAGAAGAAAACCTCTCTGTACATCCTCATTACTAGTTCCATTAGTATCATTACATCATTACATCACTGGCAATCTCATAAATCAAGAGAACCAAGAACATTCATCCTGTTCCAGAAAGAAAAGCAATTTGAATATACAAAATGAACTTAAAGCAGCTTTTTTTTACTCAGTTCTTTCCTCTGGTCAGCTATTTTYCAGCATATAATTCTAAATACTTCCRCATTCATCTTCTGCCTTCATCTTCTGACATTTGATACTCTAGAGATATATTTYCTAAAATACTGGCACTGGGAAGGTGTTTTATTTGGAAGCACTTGAACTAAATCGATTTTGAATTATTTTTTATAAATTARTTGGAAAAGTTGTATCTCATTTACTATTGGTTTCTCAGCTGCAGRTTCTAGGATAACGGCTGCATTTACAAACTGTACATTTCTTCTCCATTCATCATTTTGCTGTTGACATCTTCGCACATAAGCGGTGCAGTAATTACGAAGGGTGTAGAGACTGTAATTAAATTTTGTCTGCAGGAAAATGCCCAGACACACTGGTAGGCAGTAGGAAAGAGCTAGCAGTGGAAATTAGCCTCTGGAGGACAGTCATTACGAAGTYCTCTTGTCAGAACATGGGCCCACCAGACTGTTGACAGAGCTTTGAGATTTTGAATATAACATTAAGATTTCGGCATTTACATTATTCTAACAGAAGTTTGCCATTCATTTCACAAGTTTCATATTTCTTTATGAGGTACTGCYCTTTTTTATTATTATTTTTAATATATGTTTGGCCATGTCAGAGAAGAAAAACTATAACTGCTGAAATAAAATAGCAGCTGGTCGAGACATACCCCTGTATGCCATGAGTCATTCCTACTACCATTTTAGTTGCCATGAAAAAAAAAAAACGAAGAAAGAAAAAGATAAAAAGAATGAGATTTGGCRCCTTAGAGCCGTCAATTTTCTGAAACTACCAAGTCTGTTAAGCAAGCTTCTATTRCAACAGGGGAGCAGGAATTAGAAATCAGAGTGCGATCAGCTTCCTCCCATCACTGAGCATCTRGCTGCAACTACCTGAAGCAAAGAGGAAAACAAACTCCTCAAGAGAGTTAATGGCTTAGGACTTTTTTGTTTGGTTTTGTTTGGTTTTGTTGGCTATGGTGGCAATGACTTCTCTCCTCTCCTGCTCTGCAGCTCCCTGCTCCTCTCAGCTGTCAGGCTGCTCTGCAATCAACACCACAGAAATAGCCGTGGCATGCAAGTAAAATATAACTCTTTAAAATGAAATGGAAAACYGCATTCCATTCTCCAAGCAATGTGGCTGAGGAGCTGGAGTTGTGTGTGATATTTACACGAGCCATTGAGGGGGTAGAATGAGAAGGCATGTATTTCAGAAGCCAATTTTTCTATCAAAAGCAGCATTTTTGTGAAGCTACCCTCTCCTTAGGCCCATTCAATCAGCCGATGCAAACGAGATTTGGGGATTTKATTTTTTTTCTCATGAAACTTGTATGTGTCTCCTAAGTTTTTATATCTTTTCTCAAGTTGGTGTATCTTACTCATTCCTCTGTGTTCCTATTAGCTGTCTTGTCTTGTATCTAGTTTTCTCTCTCCCTCATTTAATTTCTCTTCCATTTTCTGGCTTACTGTGCTTTCCTGGCTTCTTTCCAGCTTTGCAGCAGCATTTGTCCTCACAGTATCTTGCAATGCTTTTTGTGCAACTAGGCCTTTTATCCTAATTCACAGAAAAGCTTGGGTTTTCCTTTTAGACAGATCAGACCTCATTTCCAAGTACAACATTTTCAAGTGTATATTCGAAACACTCCAACCAACATCTACACACCTTAGAAAAACACTGTTTTTTGCCACTCAGACATACATATATACATATATATACATATATAAGGCCTTTCTCTTTAGAGATGCTGAATASGAAAATATAGATCTAGTTATAAAAAATAGAAGAAATTTCTCCTTGAGTAAAAACTCAGCTAAAAGATATAAGGAAAGGCAAAATAGAAGAGAGGCCTGCACTTTTCAAACATTCTATTACCAATTATGAGACTTAGAGTGATTTAGAAAAACAAATCATATATACCTTAGTTAACACTTGGCTCAAAAAAAGTAATTTAAATATTTAAAAAAAAAAGAGTTATTAAAGGTCTTTACCATATGGCAAGAATCCTCAGGACTCATAATAATGGATAGACTTTATTTCATAGCACGTTCTGAGGTAGACAAATATGTGCAGCTGAAATGACACATCATTTTGAGTGCTGTGGCACTGCCCTTCTGGCCTCTAGCTGCTGCTTCAGAAAGRCAGGGGGTTTTTCAGGTCTGTGTCCTATCTGCCAGCCCTGTTGAGGTGTTCGGTAGTGCTTTCAGTTGTGCCTCGTGCCTAAATTTAGACAACCGAAGCAAGCCAATATTGTCCAGCAACCTATCAACCATGAAATACAGAAGGCTCAAAGAAGCTCAAAGTCTTCCAAAGCTAAGGTCAGCTGCCCTTGCCTGGACATAAACAGAAACACGGAATCACAGAATCGTTAAGGTTGGAAGAGACCTTCAGAGATCATCRAGTCCAATYCCCCTKCTCAAGAAGGGACACCCAGAGCATGTGGCACATGCTGCCCGTGGAATCTTGATATCTGCTCCCTCTTTGRTCCCACAACACATCTGCCTGGCCCATCCATACGGATATCTTGGGTACTTTAGGATGTCTCGTACAAAACTCCTGTTTATGGAATTGAATCATGCTTGCTAGGGTGTGATCACCTTAACTGATTGAGATACCTAAATTGAGATTGGTGTTTAGAGGCATGCAGCTGTCTAAGCTCCCATTACAGTGAATGGATATCTAATCAATATAGTCAATGGAGTGCAGAGAGTGATTCAGAACTCCCAAAAAGTAGCCATCTAGTCACTGACTGAGCAGATGAATCGTACTCTAGGCTCGGCTGACTGTATTGATTGGCTCTCCATTGACTTAGATACTTGGTTTGCATGCCAAGATTTATCTGCAGACCCCTATATTTTGTTGTCTGAATTAAACCCTACTCACTGTCTTGACTGTCTTTCAAGCACACTAAATCTCTCTGCTAGAAGTCCAGAAAAAGGAAGCTTTTCAGATCAAAGACCTGACACATCAGGGCTCAATTCAGTCACCTATATGTAGTCATCTAACAATTTTTGAGATGCAGTAAGCCTACAAAGACGCCCAGATGGAGCTAGCAGTTGAGATATCAGATCTACAGGAGACCCGTGCCCTTTTGGACTAGCTCAGTGAAACTGAACTGAGGCRATCTCAGTAAGTCTACAGTGCAACTTAGATCTTATTCTAATTAGACATTATTCTAGCCAACATATTTCACCTTTAACCTAATGACAATCCTTCTTTGCCTCAGTCAGCACAGGTGTCTGACTGCTCTGTCTTTAGAAGGCTCTCTTGGGGAAATACAATTGATTTTTCCATTATAATCATTTACAACTAATCAATGTTTTCCTTATTTCTGCAATATATCATGAGGACCAGATAATCCCAAATTGCACTTGAAGCATTCCTGTTCACCTGAGACTGGATATACAACCCCTTTGAACTGTAGTAATGGTTCTAGGCACTTTCTCTGAGTTCTCCTTTGCTGATGAAAGCCTTCCAATTTCTTTGGAACTTTCTATGCCTTCCCATACATGTTTTATTGTCCTTTCCAAAATAATATGTCACCATGTTCACAGTGAACACTTTTTCAGTCTGCCCTGCATAACCTCTACAAGCCAGGGGTCATTCTCCCATCCAAACTAGTTTCTCTTCTTTCTGATATTTTAGTTTCAATTCCCTTGGTTTCTCACCAGTTGAAATGAACAGATGACATGCASAGACACAATCCCCTTTCTGCAAATGTGTAGCTGATGGAGCATAAAATGTAGTTGATAAAATGTGCGCATTCCTTGGATCTCAGAAAGCACTTAGAGCAGATACCTCAGCTTTATCATTCAGCAGCTGAAGAGGCCCACTGAAATCTTCGACATACTGTAGTCCTCYATGTCCTATCTCCATGTCCTTTTTAGAAAATAAACAGATATAGCCAGAATCCAGTCATGAGAATGTTACTGTGGAAATGGACTTGAAGAGATCGCTGTTGAGATTGATACATATGAGCTTTCCCATACTCCTAATCTTGTGGAAAAAAAAATATTTGTGAAAAACTAGGGACAGCTATACAGTAGGACTGACTGATAATTTCCCACTTTTTCTCCATGGAAAGCCAATTTTGCAATGAAATTGAAATTATCACTGAAGCCATCTGTATTCCTAGAAAATATTCAACCTCCTTTTAAAAACAAATTTTGCCTTTTGGCTTTCAGTTTACCACACTCATTTTTTCAGATGTGTTGACCTGGTCATCCTGTGAGCTGAAGTGCTTACCCTTCTCTCTGTCTTCATTTTGAACCTTCGTGAAGCAACACACTCCAAAGATGTACTTAGATTTTTAGTTTCCATTCAGCTTTTTGTGCTTTTGGCTAGAACAAATCTTTAGTACTACAGATACAAGCTTGTTTATAATAGTAATGGTCAACCTCCAGCCGGCTGTAAATGCCTGAAAAGCTTTGATCTCCCTGGGGGGGAAATTTTGAATAAGTACTTACTTTATCCATATTATTTTTTGAAGTAAGTAATAGAAAGCCTTCTTATCTTGGGCTGCAGGACTTATGAAGCAGACGCAGGCTCTGAGCCCTGAGGAGTTAAAAACAGCAAGTTGTTCAGGTGAAACATTTTCCTTTGACTTCCTTTTGTAGTGCAGAAAATATATTCCTGGCCTGGCTCTAGCTTAATAAGTAGGGCATTGCTTCTTTTAGCTGTGAAAGGTTTACATCTTCCTTGTGTCAGAGGCTGATCACAGTTTTGGTCTATTTGGTCTAGTGATCTTACCTCTGTGAATGGATATAATGTGACAGTCCTAATAATGTGACAATCAAGCCTTAGTTAGTGAAGACTGGAAAACAGAAATAAAACTATGCCTGGCAAAGCCACCATCATATAAGATATATGACCTTGCCAAGGACTCAGTGCTCTGAGCCTCCTCCATCTTAAGTGGGAATGAAGGACGGCACATACCTCAGAAGTGCCTCCAGGAATGGTCACATGCCTCCTGCAGAGCTGGCCAGAGCAGCTAGAGCATTTTCAGGTCTCTGCTATCCATTCCCACCTGTGTGTTGGCAGGAATCACTAGTTTGCCAGTGATACAAGGGAAATAGGAACTCATAATTTACTTCAGTACAAAAGTCTCTTAGTTCACCTGCAACTGCTAATGATGTAGTTGAGCGATCTTCTAGCTATGTATTGAAGTGTATTTAGAAAGGTCCAAATGGTATGATTTGAAATCTTAGTGGGGTCAACAGAGCAACGGCTGTGATAATTTATGATTATTAGTACCTAACAGAAAGTGCACAAAGGTCCTGGATCACCACTTGGAGACTGTGTAGGTAGGCACACAGAAATACCTGAAAACAGAATCTGAGAAAGATCTGATGGGAAAATACAAGCCAGTTCTCAACTCAGAAAATATACAAACCTCAAAAAGCATAAAAGGTAATTATTTGAGGCGAAGAAAAAGGACAAAGATAGACAGGTTTAAGCAAGAAAGAGAGATCATCCATCTCTGTTTCAAACTTACATGATATAAAGCCCTTTTAAAGACTTACATGAAATACAGATTTAGGTGTCTTTTAGGTGTCTTTTACTGTCATCATTATTATGGAATGGAGGGAGCTCTTGTGTTTGGATTTTTGTTGATGTTAGATACACAGTGCCATGACCATAGCTGAGCACAGTGCATGACTGAAGATGAGATGTGCTAGGACAGAAAAGACTTCAGATATCTAAAGCATTCAACTGAATAATGTCAGTGCCATTTGCATTTTAAATATCTGTGCAAGGAATCTGTGGCTTCTGAATTACAACACTGGATTAATAAAACTAGCCTAATGATATGTTTTCCATTTTATGAAGCGGCCCTGTTTTGAATACATTGATTAAAAGGGGTTTCTTTCCTCCTCTTCTACATTCCAGGAAAAAAAAAATAATAATGTCCTTAAATGACTATTTCTTCAAACATGAACTGTTCCACTACAGCTGAGAAGAAAAATTATCTTATGAAAACATGCATTTCATCCCTGGTTCTATTCATTTTTGAATCATTGCAAATGTCACTTTTAGCATCTTTTAATTGGAGTGTAATGGTGCATCACCAGATTTCATAACCTTGCAGTCAGGCTTTTATCATTTCTTTTAAACATTAGCTTCCTCGGGAGTTATGGTTGTTCTATTAAGACTGAATTAAGACCCTGGATGAGCGAGAGTAATGCGTTAGGTACACATTAAAAATTAGCAAGGCCCAGGGCCCTCATGGTGTAGCTTTCTCCGCTATACTATACTCTATCCCTAGATATTTCCATCTTGCAACCATCACTGATCAAGGATGGAAGTTAGCCCATTTCACCAATTTGATAGCAAAGAGTGGGGGGAATCCACTTGAATGTTTATCAGCTCCAGAAGATTAAAATTTCACCTGATCTGATTTTCTTTTTTTAATTTATTTTTTCTTTCTTCACTTCATCAAATGAAATGTACTGTAAAGGGCAGGACTGCCTATGTGAGCACATTCACACTCCAGGGCTGTGTAACACATCTTCATGAACCTTTGTGTCAATTTAGGTTTATTTTTCTGGAACAAGTGAGCATTTCACAACTTCAGTACTCCCGAAAATCATTTGAATTGACATAAAAATGAGATAATGCAAGTAGGTACATGGAGGATTTATTTTCTTTTTGCCTTATGCACTAGAGTGAAATGAACATGATCATCACTTTCTGTTAGAGGAGAAGGAAGGAAGGAAGGAAGGAAGGAAGGAAGGAAGGAAGGAAGGNGGAAGGAAGGAAGGAAGGAAGGAAGGAAGGAAGGAAGGAAGGAAGGAAGGAAGGAAGGAAGGAAGGAAGGAAGGAAGGAAGGAAGGAAGGAAGGATTAGTGCCCATCTCGGACTGCTCGCCAACTGGTTGTTCACAGCTGGTCTCAGAATAAGAAACATTGCCTCACTGAAGTCTCTTTTTTTTGAAAGGCATCTTGCTTTGACAAACTGATGCTGCAGGAAGCCATTTTGCAACCTTTGCCAGACAGTCTAAATCAATTTTATTAGTGGAGTGCTGTCATGCAGGAAAACTTTGTAATCCTGGTTGGTAGGTTGAACCACAGCCATGGCCACTTCAGAGATGAGAAGAACCTCTCTGCTCCTTGATGATTTCACAACCTAAAGGATAATCTAAATACAAAACCTGTACTATTTAAAAGGTATGAGGGAAGATTTTTGTAGGACTGGATTATGAACAATTTGTAAAGGAAGATTTGCTTGTGATGAAAAGATTCATTTCAGGTTTGTCTGAAACAGGAAATATTTCATGAAGAAAATGATTTTTCCTTTATCAAGAGCTTCAKTTGTAATGGGAACATCCTTCAGGATAATTTCTACTTATGTTCAGACAAGTCATGTGTTCAGTCATTGAGAGAAGCACCTGGTTAAGCAGAGGGTCCCAAACAAGGTTATTGCTTTGTAGGCTTGCAGGCAGATGGGCACGTATCTGCTCAAGCCTGAGGACAGCAGGTTAAAACATTTTTGCCTCAGAAGTCTGGAGCCTGTTTTTGAATATTCTTGTTCGGTTCAGCAAGTCTCATGTGCTATTAATTTTAATGATGCTATTAGAGAAGCAGAGGCCCTCATCCATTACCATGCACCTCTAACAGAGTCAGAGACCCATGCACACCAGCTATGTCACCCTGAACAAAAGCACATTTGCATCAAAGTGCTTTTCCACATTGTAGGACTCAGCTAGCATAGGTCACATAGAATACTTATTAGTAAAAAAAAAGATGAAAGTATTTACTTTATAAGTGCCTGGCTGCAAAGCTGTTTCACCAGTGAGAGACATAGAAGGCAAAAAAAAAGTAATATTAATAAATTTGTAGCCAGTACATGGACATTCTGTCTTGAGAAATTTATAAATGTTAAAATAGATTTTCATGGCCCAATTCTCATAGGAAAAGGTTGAAATCTGCAAAGAAATAAGATGTTGTGGCTCTTCTCACTGGTTTCTGAAACTTTGCTGGCTCTAAGGTCTAAGTGTTTGCACTGATTTTAGGATAAAACTAACCCAAGCTGACTTCAAATAAACTGTTGTAAGAGAAGTCAAAGATACACCAGACTTTGTGGCAGTTAGACTCCATGCAGTCTCCAAGTCACTTTCTAGTTACCTTATATGTCTTTATACAACACAACATGGTTTATAGAGGGAAACATGCCAAGCATCCCAAATTATTAATCACAGAGAAAACATTTCCCAAATTACTTCATGAAATTGCTTTGCTTTCTTACCTTAAGTTTTATGTGAGGGCTGTTACCCATGTTATCCCAGAACTGCCACATTTATCAGGATGAAGTTCGAAAGTGGGGAGGGGAGAGATAGGTGCTACAGGGCTATCATATAATTATGGGCAGAGGCTAAAAGTATAGCATTTTTGAGAAGACTAAAAAAGCATGCAATTCACAGAGTAATAGAATAGTTCACGTTAGAAGGGACCTCTAGAGATTATCTAGTCCAACTCCCCTGCTCAAGCAGGGACATCAGGGACTCGACAGGTTTGTGTCAAGGAAAATTTTGCATATCCCCAGAGAAAGAGACTCCACGACCTCCCTGGGCAGCCTGTTTCAGTGCTCTGTCACTTCATAGTCAATTACTATCAAAAGTTTGTTTAATCATATTTCTCACTCTGGTGATGTTAATTTTCCCAATTTTATTTAAGAACATACTGGAAGACCAGTCAGGAAAGATTCGTGTCTATTAATGTTTCAAAAGAGGAGAGAGCTAAACATTTGAGGCACATGTCTAGAACTAGCCACTGTGCCACAGGAACATAATCATAACTGAAGTAATAATAAAGGTAGAGAAAATAAAACAAATAAAAGCTTCTATTGACCATATTTCTTCATCTAGTGCAGGAGTTTGCTTGTGACATTCAATTACCTGTGTAAATCAGTACTACTGCTGTGCTAAAATTGCAATATTATATTTACTGTATCAGTGCTTTGTTTTTCGCACTGCTATGTTCCACTCTCCAAGGTCATCCAAAGTAAATTCTGAAAAAGCAAATCTGCCCCCACACTCTAATAAAAAATATACCTCATGACAAAGGGCCTCTAAAAGTTTAAGTTCAATGCAGAACATTTGAAAAATTTTTGCAGTGCTAGCCCTAATTATAAATTGAGATGGCCTGTTTCCAGGAGTGAAAGAATATGACATTGCAGTCCTGAGTGGAAAAATGGAGCAAAGAGGTTTGGCTGCTCTCATACCATTTCTCAGAAAGATGCTCCTGTTGGGATTCCTTCTGGCTAAAAGAGAGTGTGCAGCAGCTGGCTTAGTTCTGGGAGGAGAGAGTGAGGTTTTATAGAAGGAAGAGTTTACGGAAATCACAGCAAGGTCAAACATACTATAGGAGAATTATTTTCTTCATAAGATGCCAAATTAGCTTAAAAAAAAAAAAAAAAAAGGTGGAGTCTATGTGATATTTATTTTGCAGAATATAACACCTAAAACTTGATGGAAGGTGCATGATTTGGATTTGTTTGAAGGTACTGAAAGATGATGGGAATCTCAAATGGTGTGTGAGGTTGTTCTATGTTCTATGAACTACTCAGTTCACATAGCTTAAACCAAATCAGGATTAAAACAGTTCATTCACTCATTTACAGTACATAAGTAACCAACAATAGCTAAACTGTACATGCAGGATACGGATGAGTAGTTCAACAGAAAAGGTCCATTGTAGACACTTACCAATGTGAATAATAAACACCTACAAATTTCTAAACACTCTCTATGACAAATCCTAAAAGTCCCTAGTGTCCCTGGGGCATCAGGGGTCCCTCCTGCGCAGCCCTCTGTGGGGATATGGGTTCTCTGGTGTCACATGCAGCTCCCTGCAACCCATCAGCCACAGGGGAGAACGAAGGTAACCTGCATGCGAGAGAGAAAGTCGCTGTGAGGTTGAACATGTGAAGACACAAGTCTTCATGCTTCTTCCACACTTCTTTTCAAGCTGACTCTTTCATTTTCTTTTTTTTTCCCTTTCTTTCTTTTCTTTTCTTTTTTTTTTTCTCCCCACTGGTCATTGTCTTCCTCCTTACAGTAATGAGTTCTGGGTAAATAACCAACCAGGCAGTTTTATGTATTTTATCCACAGGCTCTGTGTGCTCTCACATTCTTATATCAACAGTGGCTGTTATCCAGGTCATTACTAAGGAGGGCCATGCAAGCTCTCCCACTGAAGATATGAGTTACACCATCTTAAACTGTATCTCTGATTTTGGATAACATTAAGATAATGATTCCTATTGTTGAAAGAAGGTGAAAAAGTTTTTTTTTTTTTTCTTCTGCTTTAATTCTTACCAGTATTTTCCCTTGGGGATTATTCTTTCCATATGAGAAAGAGTATTCCATTTCCATTTTCCTTTGTTTGTCTGTCTGCATTTACATTTTTAAAACAGTCTTTGATTTCCTTCTATATGTAGCTGTTTCTTCTCTTCACTGTGTGTGATCTGAAACCCTAAATCTCTTACTACRACTGCAGCATCAAGCAGCCATTTTACATTTGCTTCACAGGAAGATGTTGCAGAGGAGAGATGCACTAAGGCTTTCTCCCTTTCAAAGTGCAGTTGCTTGCTTTGTTTTCTATAGAAAAAAGGTGTAGAAGTGATCTTAAGATTCCCCAAGAAAACATTACAAGTAAAACCATATGTTCCTTGTCTGTACAAATCACTCTAGCAAGAGTTGTGCATTAACTGGCCCAATTCCCAATTCAGCTATCACCTTTTTCTTTTTTTTTTTAACTCTTTCTCTGCTATAGGTTTAGGAGGTTTAGCTTCYTAAAACAATTCTCCTCACAAGTGACAGGGACAGGTAGTTGTCTAGGTTTATAATTTACTACACATGTACACATATCCAGGTAGTGGATATGAATCTCCCTTATGACACAGAAAGATGTGGATAGGGATCTTTCTATTAGCATTCTCTGTACACAAAGAAAATATATATATAAAAAAAAAAAAAAAAAAAAAAAAAAAAAAAAAAAAAAAAAAAAAAGAGTCAGCATTGACTGGAGGATGGCAGCCACAAGCAAATGTAGTAGAAAGGGTAGGGGAAACCCTTGCTTTTCTCAGATTTCTTTATTATGATCAGATTTCTTTGGTATGTCTGAGACCTATCTTTTAGCAAGCCAAGCAAGGAGCTGTACYATCATAGGAACTATTTATAAGTCTTGGATCCTCAAGTCTTTTACTGCTGCAATCAATTTCATTGGCCCCAGCAGTAGGTATTACGGTTCATATAGCTGAAACGTGGTGCAGCTGGCATAGAGACTTGCTATATCCCCCTTTGTTTAGATAAGTTTATTACTTCCAGGGCTCAGCTGACTCCACCTGTTGCTCAGTTATTATTTCTGCAAGCATTAACAAACTGAAAAGGTGATGGGAGGCCTGGGATTCACCTGGAACCCAGGCAACTTATGATCTGCTACTTCAGTGCAATCAAGATGCCAAGCACTGCTGTGCTTCCTATGCTCTGCTTAAAATCATCCTGCAGGTGCCTTTTTACTTCTCTCAGGCATATTACATGGTTTATCAGAGGTGGAAAGTCTTGTTCTTTGATTCTTCTCATCTGACCTATGGATACAGGCTGTACAGGCTACTGAGCTCGCAAGAGATAAGCAAATCCTTGGGCCTGAGGGACAATTGGCTATCACAAGGTCTACTTTTTAATTAAAAGGGCTGAGAAGCAGTGACCTTGCTGTACTTGCTATATAACAAGCGCAGGAATGGGACTGAAGATGCATCCTTGAGGGATTTTATATTGGATCATGGGAATTTTGCTTTCAAATAAGTATCATCCAACTTTAATAGGTTTAAATTTCATACAAAGAGTAGCTCTGGAAACATGASTTATCCTTTACCCAATAGAAATTGATTTTTTTCTTTATACTCAGCTAGATGAGAATGTCTGTGAGATAGGCACCTTCATTTGTGATGATCCCAGCATTCAGTGGGGATCTGGTCAAAATACGTTACGAAGAAGTCCATATGTGCTTGTATCAGTACAGGGGTGGCCTCTGAGATGAACTGCCTCAATAATTTCCATCAGGTGAGGATGCAGACTCCTCACAAAAAGCAGTGAAGTGACACASATGTATCTGATTTAACCAGAAATATCTTAGAAACTAATTTTAGGTGGTGACTGCAAATGAAGGAGGGACAATGTTGTGCAGTAGTGGTTCTGCTGCATTCTCCTTTCCCATCTTGGGCAATTATTGTCTTCAACAGCAGGAGAAAAAGCAAAGAGCATCTCCTTTCACYTAGCTGATGATGATGCAAGGCACTTTAGTAAGTTCCACAGGACTGAGAGCAGTAAGTTCCTGCTYTCAGACCACATAAATGAGACAATTGTTACAGCTCTCTCCTTTTCCTCCCAAGGACATCAAATCCTTTGCTCAGGGTGAATGCACTTGTACCCAGTCAASGTCAACATGAGTAGCAATCAGTGCAGGAAAGTGTGTGTGACACAGGTAGGTCCTGCTTACAACTGTAGCAAGGGCCATTTTTTTTGTGAGAATTTTCTCTCACTAGAGAAAAGGCCAACGTCATCATGATCCCCAACCAACACAATGAAAACATGCATGGTCGGTGGTGAACTGCACAAATCATGGAGAAGAAGAAGAATTCTGAAAGGAATGCCAAAACTATTGTGTGATAGATTTCTCCCTGAAAGGGGATCTGTCTCTAGCCAAAACAACCAGCTTAAGTTATATGCCTAGTATTTAGACAGTTGATTTTGGATATGATAACTCCCATAAGAGATGTCACAACCGGCTCTCAAAGGCTGACAGACATTTCCAAAGTGGAATCTCTACACACAAGGAGCACACAAGTCTGCTCCTTCACACAGTGGATATATTAAAAATAATAAAAAAAAAATATTGTAAGGGATATCTGGAAGTCATATAGTCCAACCTCTTCCTGCAGTACTTCCTCTATCCTCTTTTATTTTTGGAGATGGGATTAATAATTGCCTTTTTTTTCCAGTCAACTGGGAAATCCCCAGTTGCCAGAAACCTTCAAAGAAGAATTAAACTGGCCTCAGCATGACACTGGCCAACTCCCTCAGCACCATACAGAACAAGTACCAGAGGGTTAAATCTATAATTATATTTTCTAGGGGAGCTCAGAAATATCTTTCCTCTTAGCTGAGGTTTGTATAGAATTAAGATAGCAGATAAAGAACAGGGTAGCTCTCCCTCCTCCCTCCCTATAACACAGTTCCTAATTTACTTTCTTTAGCTATCATTAAGAAATAAGCGAGGATGTAAAAGACAAAAATAAAACCAAAAGGATTTAAAAATAAAAAATATATTCCAAATATACATGGGGAAATGCAAAGTAATGAAAAGAATGTTTTCCTAGAAAAAACATTCTAGCTTCAGAAGAAAGCTGAAATGAGCAACAAAATAAATTGAACCATGATGAAAACAGAGATTTTCTTTCAGTCTCCAGCACGCAGTATGTCTCTCTTCATTAGAGAGGTAACAGAGGTACAGACGAGCTGCCCTTGCTGTTCCTTTGGCATAGCTGCTGCCAATGGTGCAATACACAGGTGTTGCCAACTCTCTGCGCTCTGAAGATCTCTGATCAAAACAAACTATTGCCTCTTTGATTTTTCTGTTTTTTAACTCTATATTCTAATCTTTTTACTTTTCTTTTTCTTTTTTTCTCTGGAACTTATTAAGATTTTTTTTTTCTTGAATTCTATTCTTAATGCATTTCCCTTCATTTTTCTTTTTTTTTATTATTATTTTTAAATTAATTTCCTGACAAGTTCTTCCATTATTCTGTGTACTCTGAGTACATTCAGTGTGTTGGTTTGCATCTCCGGACCTAGGAACCACTATATATATATCCAAGAGAATACAGAAAAATCCTGTTCCATGACAGGATCACCAGAGCACTGCTGTAACAGAAATAATATATCATAATGGCTAAAAGAAAAATGTACTTTTATCATCAGGGAAAGTCACTGAAGCTGTTTCCCCAAGGTAACCATCAAACTCACATTCTGAACAGCTCTGTATTTTGTTTTGCTCCTATGCATCCTGACCCATACACAAGAGCAGTGTTTACYGGAGCTCTTCATAGCAAGTTTATCTTTTCTCCTTTGTATACCCAGAATTAAATACCTTCCATGTTCAACAGCTGAATGGGGCTCAGTTCTTCTTCCCAGGGATCTCTGCAGCCACTCAGGCCTTCTGGACAAGGATAGCAAGAAGTGGTGGTGGGTGCTCCTGCTCACCTTGATGCCTCCAACACCCAAATTGAAATTTGTTTCTTCTCCCCAGCTAGGTTCTTGTGGCCATTTGTTGTAACTATTTCTCGTTCCCTGATTTGGAGGAGCTGAGTTCCTGCCTTCTTATTAGGATGCTATCAAGATTTATATGGATGAGATTTTTTAATGTATGGTGTCCCATTTTAATGCCTGCCTCCAAGGGGGATACCCACAGTTTGAGAAATATTCTTGTCAATGTGGCAAAGTTGTCCTTTTTGAGATTCTATTTCCCTTTTGTGATGTGCCAAATATCAGGTAACCTTCACTGTTTATCCTTGACCACTCTGGGCTTTTTCATTCAATGTCCCAGAAATGCATCACGACCACTCTTGATGCCAGCAGCATGTTAAATTTTCAGACATCTTCAGTTCAGTCTGTGAGGCAGAGGGGCTGACCTGGAAGTCAGATTCATCGCTCATTTTCATACTTGCAGAAACCACTTTTGTTCTGAAATCTGCAGAAAAAATAGGCAACAGTTAAGCTCTGTTTCTGAAACCTCATGTTGTTGACCAAAACACAATGGTGGCAGGGGCCCATTGGCTGTTTCTTCCTATACTGAGATTCAAGGTATTTATGGGTCAGGGAACCACGCTGCTCTGTTTTATGCAGCACCTTGAGGCATCTAAGCCCATACAGTGCCATTTGTCTCTTCCTGTCCTGTTACCTGACCCAGCTTGGAGATTTTGTCAATGCTTGAGCTGCTCACAGTGAGTGAGGGCTGCTCACTTCACCTGCTCCAGAGACACAAAAGCATCAGTCCTCAGAGTGAGCTATAGCTATCCCATTATTAGTCCGAACCTCTGGACTCCTCTTTCCCTGATGGCAGCTAAAAGGCCTGTCTGAACCCCTTCCTCCCACYCCCTCCCACAGCAGGAGCAGCCCAGAGGAGATTTTTTGGAGAAATAAAACTCAGCTTATCTAACAGTATGAAAAGTCGTGAGGCAGCCTTCTCCCTGTACCAAAATCCTGGAGGAGTTAGATCACTAAATGTGCTCTGAGCTTGTCCAACACAGAAAGAGTGTTGCAGGAGGATAAGAAGTTCTTCTAGATGCTTTTTAAATGCAAGCAGTGTCACTCCAGCTCTGCCAGCAAATTGACATCCACTGTTGTCATAGGTGCTAGTTCCAGTGAGCTGAGGAGGTAGCAGCCCATTGCATTAGCTATAGAGGCACCAAAACAAGGCAAAAAGAGGAATTTGTTAGTCTTACTAGCAAAGGACTTCCCTGTGAATATCAAGGGGTTAAATATCAGTTACTAACCTTTTTCAAAGTAAAACAATAATAATAATCATAAATAAAGCCCCAGGAGGAAGCATTTGCTGCAGGAAATCTCCAGTTATTCTCCAGCCTGATAGAATGCCTGTTTCCATTTTCTGGTAGTGCTGATTTCAACACAATTGTTTGGGATTTGTTTTTTATCTCCCAGAAATATGTCTGCTAAGCTCTGCCATCCCCTTGATGTGCAGTTTCTTGGCATCACTGCACAGCAGAACGGTTTAATGAAAGGGAAGTGCTGGAGTTACCCACTGGCACCTGCTGTCCTTCTCTGTCCAACTTCTCTTTAGATTGAATGAACTTCTGTTATGCCGGATATTAAATTGCACACAGTCCCGCACTTGGCCAATTCTATTATCCTCTGTCTTGCCTTTTTCGAAAAATACAACTATAGTTGGCCACTGGAAAAAGATCCTATATTTTTTTTGCATAGCATATAGATTATATACTGGCACACATTGGATTTAATGCACAAATATCCAAGTGGACCATCAGAAACAAGTAACTGAGAACTTGAAGATATATAACTACAYAGCCAGGAATGTCATTATCATAAAAAGAAACCTTTGTGCCAGCAGCAGTGACTGCAACAGTGAGTGACAGAAATATCCCCAGACCCATGAAAAGCTGGAAGAAACATAAATACAATCCATTTGGAGTTTCATCAACCAGTSTAGCAGCCTCTTGCACCCATACACTATTTGCATATCAGTTTTAAGAACACTGAAACTGGCACATCCACAGAGAATTTTAACTTTTAATTTTGGGGAATTTGACTGTCAGTCTGCCTGGTTACTCTCATCCTGCAGTAGATTCTACCCCGCAAAACACCTCTCACCTGTGCTTCCTAGCACTGTACCCACTTCCCAGCTATCTAAGAGACAAAAGAACATGCAGCACTGGTAGAAGCCCAAGATCAACATACGTCAGAGATGAATAAGTAGCTGTAGGAGCCGTGGAAAGGAAGAACAGACTGCTCCAACTTGGAATACAAACTCCTGCTTCCTCCCAAGTCTGGCTGCTGCCAAGAGTGGTTGTGGTAGCTACACCATCCAAACTATCCCAAGCACCACTAGGCTGTCACAGCAGCCAATATTCAMCCCGAGCTTGCTGACGTCTCACTGACCATCCTCTTAGTCCCATTTTTTAGACTTTTCCCCAAACTTGCAGCAAAAGCAAGATGATGTCATCCTTCACCTTAAGGTACACGATTTCATTCTTGCCTGCAGTAAGATAAAAGAGTATTTTCTTCTGATGAGGAACGGAGGGAAGGAATTAAAGTATACCCCTTGTACACTGTATTGTTAGACTATGCTATAGCTTGTATAACAATTGTTTAAGCATCCCCAAAATGTTAAGTTGAAGCAAATTGATTTTCTTCTTCACAGTTGAAAGATATGATTTTGGAATATTCATCTGAAGTAAGTTTTCAAAATATTTAAAAAGTAATTTTGAAAATGCCAGAGCAAGCTTTTTAATGATTCTTCCATGTTTAACCTTTTTTTTTTTTTTTTTTTGCAAGAAACCTAATCAGTTTTTGTGACAAAACAGAAAAAGCAGTATCTTTGGCAAGTCATTCTTATGTTAAAGTTTTTCATTTGCCCTAATCACTGCTCAAAGCAATTAATCACCTGTTAACCTCTGTGACGACTCTACTTTTACTGTTACTGGAGCCACTGTTTGATTTCAAACACTTAGACAGCAGGTACATTCAGCTAGTGTTGGAAGAACAGCTTAAAACAAGTATTGAAACAGCTAAAGGAACCTGCTATGCGACGGGATTCGCCTTGCAAGTCCAAGTCCAAGTCACACTGTGCATGAGAGCTCACAGATTACTGCCTGACACAACTAATCAAGTTGGAAAATTGCTGTTTCTCTAATTGAGTCATTCAATTTCAGCTATTGTTGGAGTTATCTCCTTCCCCGGCAGAGACAGATGGGTAGTCAGAATTTTGTACTCAGAACACTGCTAGCATGGAAAACTGCAATGCTGCTGTTTTAGCTTCTAGAAAACAAAGCTGGTCCCCAGGGAAAAGGTTTTATTTAATGGCACAGACAAATTTATCTGTAGAGCTAGAGGAGACTGTCAAAATGAATATGTCTGAATTGGCCAGTATTGGGGCTGATCCTTCACTGGCTTGCAGTTTTCCTTTCCTACTTATAGTTTACAAAACTTAGGTGTGAAAAGATATGAGCAATAGCGACTCGTAGTAAAATTTTATTTGGTGGCACTCTTCTCCAGTGTTTGTTTAATCTCTCCAAACAGAAGGATCAAAACAGAAGAGAAACAGAAAGGCACTGAAGCTGATGGTTTACTTTGAAAATTCAAACTAGCATCAACCATGCAGGTCAATCGATTGCCAGACTGTACATATCAAAGCTGAGCAAGGTAGCAGCTGTCTAGAACTTGCTTTCAGTTCTATCTTGCAAGGCACTCGGGCAAGACCATTTCACAGAATCACAATTCAAGGTTGGAAGGGACCTCTAGAGATCATCTAGTCCAACCTTCCTGCTCAAGCAGGGACACCCAGAGCACGGGGCACAGGGTGGTGTCGAGGCGGGTTTGGAAGACCTCCAGAGAAGCAGACTCCACAGCCTCCCTGGGCAGCCTGTTCCAGGGCTCTGTCACCCTCACAGGAAGGAAGTTCTTCCTCACATGGAGATGGAACTTCCTGGGTTTCAACTTGTATCCATTTCCTCTTGTCCTGTCACTGGCCTCCAATGAGAACAGCTTTGGATTTGATTGTCTAGGCAGATCAGGACAAGAGATTTGTCTCCCCAGGCTCTACAACACTAATGTAACCTCAGTCTTTCCAAGTACATGCATCCCTATGCATGCAGTTAATTTTGAGCACTGTTGAAAYAGAAGCCTAAGAAACGAAGGTCACTTTCCTTCCATCTTAACATTCAATCCCCTTATAATATAATTCAACATCAGGCAGTCCTAGAAGCGGCTCCAAAGCAGCTGTATAGTGTCTGGGCACTAAATGTGCTTTGAAATGAAAGATCAGGTGGGGAAATGGGCTTACCTTGTTCTTTAGCAAAGACCCAAAGCAGAGAGGAAGGGTTAGATACACTGCCTTTACTAAGCACGAGCCTAGACTGTAAGTGTGTTTGTTGTGGCTGTTTGACCTCAGAAATGCAGGTTAATGTTGTAACTGTGAGCTCTACTTATCCCATTGCACAGAAGTCTTGTGCACGGAGAATAAAGCCTGTCTTAAAGCAAATGTATTGCTTGCCAATATTCCAGGTTCTATGATCTATCTTGGATGATTTATCTCATCCTTCCTTCTTTAAGTTAATAGTCACAAATGTGTAAAACTGAGAGCCTTTCCTCGCTTAATTATTATTGCAAAGTGACTCTGGTCAGCATTTCTCTGCTGGTAGCATATGAAGAACATTCTGGTTCCCTGAAGAAGGACAACTGCCAGCAGAAAGCCAAATGAAGCCTGTCTCCAGACTCATCCTTGGGGAAGAGCTGTCTCTGCTCCCCTTCAGGCTTCAGTTCCCCTCACTGCTTTCTGCTCTCTATGTTACTCCTCAATGTTAGCTGATAATCGCAGTGTGAACCTGCCAATGACAAGTCCCATGGACCAAAAMCCACAAATGCTGGTGCATATGTAGTTGCTGCTCCCCTGATCATGCCATACCAACCAGTTCCTGGATCAATAAGGAACGCCTCGCACCAGCACACCCTGAACAAATTTAGATTGTTGAGAGGATCTGGCATTTGCACGAAATCCACCAAAGGGTCCACCAAAGCCTACAGCATGAAACAGCACTAGCWACAGGGAGACCTTGGGTGTCCTGTCAGCACCCCTGAAACACAGCAAAGCTGAGGTCTAGGCACCTTCAGGGAGAAGGGAAAACTGAACACAGAACAAACCAGTTCAACTTGGTCTCCAATATCCTGGAAAAAATGCCCTCCAATATCCCTCGCCTGAGCTGAATAAGGAAAGATTTTGATGCTCTTGGTCTAGTGCTGAGGGATCTTGATATGGGCACCCAAAATAGCAACAAATACTTTGCCTGGTTCTGAATAAAATATTTGATTTTAAAAAAAATGGTTTKGGCCTTATATGGTAGCTTCAATGAGAAAGGAAAAGATGTCTTTTCTGTTCAAAGCTGCTCTTTTTATTTTGTTTTTAAGAGTAATGAGGTCTAATTTGCACTTTAACTGAAAAATTTTGTCATATCTTACAGCATAAAACCAACTGAAAGTGAAGAATAATATCGCTGCTCTTTGGCATAGAGCAAAGTCAGGGCCTGAAGAGGAGTGTGAGCATTCTAAAAACTATTACAAAAAGAGCAATATTATGAAGTCCAGTCCTGAAAATAATTCAGCACATGAGCAACTCCATACCAATGATAAAAATCATCTGATTAAAGTTATGTATGTGCTTGCATGTTGGTAGGATCAGATTCCTTCATTCGAATATGACCAGGTAATGGTAATACCAATGCCCTTTGCTGCCTGTTTTTGTCACTTCTTCTTATCTGTAATAGAAATCTGTTTGTGCCTTGATCAAAAAGGCAAAAAAAATCTATAAAGGGCTTTATTGATTGATGTCCCAGGGCACAAATCAACATCAGTTCTACCCAGACACAAGCAAGCATCGCATAAGCAGAACTCTAGTATGACTGTTTAGTTCTACTCTCTTCAGTTGCTTCTCTTGACCGAAAAAGTAATGATCATTTGTCATTAAAATTCCAGATCCAGATTCATCTGATAAGAATTCAAACAATAAAAAGGTACCATGAAATTAATCTCACACTCTGGCAAAAATCAGAGCTAGGGGATTGATGCAGCACAAGCTTAATCCATTCTTCTGAGTCTCTCTGTCATTTCAAGGTCCATCTGGGACTGTTATACAGCCTGGCTTTTAGGTGGAACAGAGTTTATGAGAATAGATTATTAAGCATCTATTGATTCTATCTAAGAAAAGACATCTATGGTGTTATCAGGCAATTCTTTTTGGTGCCACAGAGATTTTGACATTGTATGTCATAATATGCATATTTGCTAACATATTAACCTAACATATATATAATGTTATGACATTATAAATATAAATTTATGTTTAATTTATTAAATTAAGAGCATGTTCTTATCTAGAAGTATTTTATTCCAACAACCTTTTTTTCTGAATTTTGCTCTGAGAGGTCTGATATTTGAAAATACCTTGTATAAAACTCACAAGAGAGAAGGGACCATTACAGGGAAAACCATATTTATGAGACAGTGAAGAAGAAGAAGAAATGCTTCCTTAAGTTCCTGTGGAACTTCCGATGCTTCAGTTTGAAGCCATTTCCTCTAGTCCTATCACTGTCCAACACTGAAAAGAGGCCGCCCCCCTCCTCCCTCCCTCCCTCCCTTGAGGTATTTATACACGCTGATCAGGTCCCCCCTCAGCCTCCTCTTCTCCAGGCTGAACAGGCCCAGCTCCCTCAGCCTTTGCTCAYAKGGCAGATGTTCCAGGCCYCYGATCATCCTGGTAGCCCTGCACTGGACTCTCTCCAGCAGCTCCACATCCCTCTTGTACTGGGGAGCCCAGAACTGGACACAGTCTCCAGATGTGGCCTCACCAGGGCTGAGTAGAGGGGGATGATCACCTCTCTCGACCTGCTGGAGCTACTCTTCTTAATGCACCCCAGGATCCCGTTGGCCTTCTTGGCCACCAGGGCACACTGCTGCCTCATGGTCAACTTGTAGTCCACCATGACGCCTAGGTCCATCTCTGCGGGGCTGCTCTCCAGCAGGTCCACCCCTAATCTGTACTGGTGTCCAGGGTTATTCCTCCCCAAGTGCAGRACCCTGCACTTGCCCCTGTTGAACCTCATGAGGTTTCTCACCGCCCAGTCCTCCAGTCTCAGACTCTCTCCAGACTCTATACTACAGACGAAAATCCAATTCAGATTTTTAGTCAGTACCATAGCTACTTGTCTTCATACCTTTTTCTAGCCCGTTTTCTCTCAGATACAGCTAGCATGCACCCAATGGCAAGAGGAGATATGAGGCAATTCCAGGATGCCCTGCAGGACTTCTGTKTGTGGTTCTTTAGCACCATCCGGGCCGAAGATGCTTGTGTTGTCAAAAGCATCTAAGAACATACAGATGTCTGTAATGTAGTGTGACTAAATAGTGGTGATAGAAAATGACAGTGGTAATGATATCCTGGCAATCAGAGCTGCGAGTGAGTCACATGCTGGTTTTTAAATGGAACAAAGATGACCGATTGTATTTCAGTTCTGCAGGTGTCGGAAATTGCAGTGGGGTAGATCGGTGTGGAAGAGTGATTTATTTATTGTGGTTTGTTGATAGCTCTGGAAAGAACAAGCTCAAGCAAAAAGAAAAAAAAAAACCTTAAATGAATAAAAACATTTCAGGTAGCTTTTGTGGGAAAAAAAAAGAGAAACAAAAATATTTTGGATGCTACAGATTATTTCAGTTTCAGACATTTTCCTGTACTATGCCCAAAAACCTCTGAAAATGATGATCATTTTAAATTAAAAATTTTTGACAAATGTTAGGATTAATCTTTTCTAAGTATTTTATTATTGCTGGTTTAGGAAATTGGAAATTTGGAAAAAATTATGCAGTATAATGAAAACTGCATTCCCCTCCTCCCCAAAAAAGAAAGAAAATATAACTTAGAAAACTTTTATACAGCTGCATGTAATGAACCTGTGTGGTGTAATGAGATTCTCAGTGTCTCAGTTTACAAATACTCCTGCTGTGGTGGTGATTTCATTTTAATAGTAAGATCCTGCTTCAAATATAATGCTTTTTAAAATAATCATTTGGCTCAAGCAAAGCTTTCTTCACAGTTTGCGTGCCTCTTCAACAGAAGCTCCTAGCTCCTACTTTCCATAAAGTCAAGCTATCAAAAATGCAGAGCTCAGAAGATAGAGAAAAAGCTTTGCAGTTGTACAGAAAACCCTCTGGAGAGCATGTGCCACAGAATCCATTCTGTGCCTTAAGGACAAGTCAAAAAATAGACACAGTTCCAAAAAAAAATAAAATAAAATAAAATAAAATAAAATAAAATAAAATAAAATAAAATAAAATAAAATAAAATAAAATAAAATAAAATAAAATAAAATAACAGCTTGTACCTCTTCTTTCTCAAGATCGTTGGTTCAATTACTATTATATCAGCAAAAAAATACCAGCTCTTATACAGGTATCATAAGTGCACATTAGAAATTGCAGTTGAAACTAGTTTAGGAAAATCTTTGGTAATGCATAGATTTCTGTCTCTCCCGTTATCCTATTATCTCTGGGATTGTAGAGGTATTACTGGCATTTCAAAGACATTTTATAAGACTAGTCCATGAGAACACTGAAGAAATGCTTGTCTTGTTGGGTTCTGAAAAAACAAATTCTACCCTATAGCAGAGTGAAAAGAGTGCTGCTGTCTCACCAACCTCCTAAATATCTTAGGGTAAAATTTTACCCAGACCAAAACTGTTATCAGCTTTTGTAATTTGCACTTAAAAAAAAACAACTGTCACTTCTATATCTCAGTATTTTGCAAGCAAGTTTCACCAGTGTTCCCTGAAGCATCTCCACAGTATTGTCCTCCCGTTATGACACCTCAGAGGGAAAGTGCTGCACACTCATCACTTGCAGAACTGAAGCAGCAGGATCTCCTTGCAGTAGTAAACAGGGRGATTCTCTGGAGAAAATGTAATGGAGCGGGCTGGAAACTGTCAGACCACTAAATCCTGCCCATAGACAAGCACAGGACCAATGCTGAAGGCAGTGGGACTTTTCTAAGAAAGTGGTATTTGGAGTGATGTAAAAAAAAATTCTTACCCAGATTGTCCCATTGAGTTCTTAAGGAGAATATCTKTAGAAACTTTCCTATAAATGTTTAATCTGGACAGCTTTTAATTAGCAATCTAAATAAGTTATGGTTTGGGGGGGGCGTTATTTGTTTGTTTGTATTTTTCTTTAATGCATCCAACTGGAATGCATGGAGCTCAACCTGKGAGTGGATGATGAGAGGGTGGAGAGCTTGTGGGTAAGGGTTAAAGGGCAGGCGAACGTGGGAGACACTGTGGTGGGTGTCTGCTACAGGCCACCTGACCAGGAGGAGGCGGCTGATGAGGCCTTCTACAGGCAGCTGGAGGTTGCCTCCCGGTCGCAGGCCCTGGTTCTCATGGGGGACTTTAACTTCCCTGACATCAGCTGGAGAGACGGCA
>NW_020455632.1:629145-666380 GCF_003342845.1 Nothoprocta perdicaria
GGCCTCTTTTCAGTGTTGGACAGCGATAGGACTAGAGGAAATGGCTTCAAACTGAAGCATCGGAAGTTCCACAGGAACTTAAGGAAGCATTTCTTCACTGTGMGGGTGACAAAGCACTGGAACAGGCTGCCCAGAGAGGTTGTGGAGTCTCCTTCTTTGGAGATCTTTAAAACCCGCTTGGATGCAGCCCTGTGCCACGTGCTCTAGGTGACCCTGCGTGAGCAGGGGGGTTGGACTCAATGACCTCTTGAGGTCCCTTCCAACCTTTGGCATTCTATGATTCTATGAACTGACTCCCCCTTTCATTTGTAAATCTCATTTATTTTGGGCTTTTCAGATACCCCTAAACTTAACAAGATTATGCAATACAACCAAATTCTCACCTTTATTTAAAACAAGTTAATGCATGTGCACAAAGCCATTTAAATCTTTATTTCAGAATCTATTTGAAACCTTTCTAATGCTTTTACTACATATTTTGTATTTTAGAGGTAATAGAGACAAGAACAAAAAGAAATTTCCTACCTTTCTTTCTGCAGTGACCCTGGTTAAGATATTTAAGAACTTATTTTCCCTCTTATTCAGTGAATATTAACTCAGTGAATATTAACAAACACAGTTAAAAAGGGAAAAGATGAGGAAACAAATCTAAAAGAGAATTCAGCAGAGATGAAATGCGTATATTTCTTTTCATACCTTTTTTTAATCCAGAACTTTAAGTGAACTTCAGGAATTTGAAGTTATTTTTCCATTACCGTTAAGCTGCTTTTCTGAGTGGCAGGACAAGAAAAATTCAGAAGAAATTCAAAATGGAATCGGTCTCAAGAGCCATCAAGGTTTTGTCACTATCAGTAAAAAGCACTGTTTGGTTGAAAGACTAGATGAATCATGAAATAGGTATCTCTGAGAGCACTCCACTCAGGACTGAGCCTCATCTCCTAGCATCAACTGGAATATGTCATTCTCATTAAATTCTCAGCAGGTTTCCCAAATCCAGAATACTGCAAATTTTACAAGTATCTACAGCAGTTTGCACAGAAAAGTCCGTTTATTTTCACTGTTGTTTTCTTCCTTGCCTGTATAAATGATTTCTGCCTAATCTTTGGCTCATAACACAGAAAAGCAAACCTCTTTCTGTCAATCAGTTCTTTGCTATTCTTGGAGTTGTAACTATTCTCAGACTATGTTTATTCTCCACAGGACCTGCATGGACCTGATGATGAGCTTATCACCGACATCACTATGGACCAATCTGGAGCTATTCTCCATCCTGCACAAGTAATTTTTTTGTTCTTTCTGAAAATGGTGGTCTTGCTTAGTCCACCTTGTGCACTCAAGACATCTGCTGTTCTTCAGACAGAAGTCACCCATTCTAGGATTCAAACTCACCAAACCTTTTCAAAGTTACAGGAACTCTCAAAAGGAAGCAGAAAGTTAGAAATTCTGCAAAGAAACAAATTTTAATGGACTACAGAATTTTGATTTGTTTTTTACATATTTAATCAATTGCCATTTAAACTGATGTAGTGAATGGATAATCTGGAAGCTCCTCTCCCCTTTACACACTGTAGTTTAGAGAAAGACTCAGACATTTATCATTTACTTAGATAACATCGCAGAGTAAATATCTGAGGACTTCATACATTTGGATTAACTGCCTCAACCTCAGAGGAGGGTTGGCTGCCTTGGAGTTTAAAACCACAGTGCAGATAATTACCCAGTTGCTAAAGATACCAGCCTCCTGTCTATACCACATTAAGCTTGATATTAATTACAAAGGTTGTGTTGCTTCTATTCAAGAACTTTTTTGAGCCTATATTTGGTAAAGAAAAGAACATAGGAGTGGTAATTGATCTAGGCGAAGTGATGAATTGGAAATTAAGTAAGCACTGAACAAAATGATGCGAGTGTTGGTTCATTCTGTTTGACCACTGATCACTGATGATCACTGATGGTGAGAATGAAAATGGTGGAGCAGTTTTCTTCTGAAACAACTGATAAAGTTTGACAGATCTTTGCTTTACTCCATAGAGACCTCTTTGGACCTTTACTCCAGAGAGACTCAGCCACAAGGGTGATCAAAACAGCCCTTCTAGTACCTGAGGAGGACTGTCATGTGCACCCTACTTATAAATTGGAATTTTTTCTTTAACTGTGTCTGTTGATCACAAATGGCATCTACAAATTGTTCAGAGCCTAGAGGTAGGAGAAAATGGAGCAGTAACTTATATATAGTAAAGGAATGAAAGTTTGTTTACTTGCTTTTCCCAATTTTAGGAGGCTGAGCCAGGTCTCTGAAATACATACGGACAAGACATACTGTCTCCAGTAGCTTTCGATCTGCCCTTCTGTGCCAATGCTTAAGTTTATATCACAGAATGATGAATCCTACATCAGCCTTCTTGACAATATCATTATGTAGAAATAAGATTTCAGCACTGCTGTATTTCTGCTCCCAGATAGAAGGTAGGCAAATTTTGCTCAATTGTTAATGACACCATTGGTTTAACAGCATGTCTACTATCTTTTTGCAATTCTGGGGCCCTTCGTCTTTTCAAAACAGTCTTTGTTCACTTAAATATTGCTGTGTCCCATGAGCTATTTCAGAACATCACAATGATAAGCAGACTGAGAAGAAAGAATRGAGTCAGCATCATTGGGTTCTTTTAGTAATGAGCTGGAAGACATTTTGAATGTAATTCATATTCTTGAACTTGCAAGCTACTAAAAAGAAGAAGAAAAAGAAGAGGGGATAGGAGAGAAAACTAATTAAACAAAAGAGTCATAAAGATCAGGATCACATTTGCCAACAGGTTTTGCTCATGCCAATGGGTTTTATAAGTAGACTAATTAATTTGTCTAGAAAAAAACCACCAAACACTGAACAGCCTCAAAATCTGGCAGTAGTTAGTTGTCTCTTTATTAATTCCTGAAGCCTGAAGAAGAATCTGGTTCCTTTTTCAATGCTTTCAGAGACAGTTTTTTATTTAATATAGTGCATTGACGATTGTTTCATGCAGCAAATTTTATACAAGTGTTTGCTAGATGGTTATACTTCAGATGTCTATTACAGCTGATGAACGTATTTCAGTGTTAACATTCTATAGTGTGTAAACCAGTTACAAAAGGACAGATGGCCTCTGTAATTACTATTTCAGTTAATTATTTATATTGCTGCAGTGTCTGGAAGTCCAAGAAATGAGAAGGTGATAGGTGCTGTTTATTTCTAGTGAAAAAGGTGACCCCTGACCAAGCCAAGAACAATTTGATAGATAAGRAGGGGAGAAAAGAAGGTTTATTGTTGCATTTTACAGATAATAAATGGAGTCATAGAGATTAAAAGACACTGGCTACTTTCTACTAGTAAACAACATAGTGCCAGAGATAATTTTCTGGAACTGAGATAATCTACAGGGGTTTTGTCATGTCCAGGCTATCAAACACTTACTCTCCAAAACACAGTGTCAGAATTACCTTGCCCAGCCCACTSTGAGTCCCAAACTAGTCCAGTAATTGTCTGGAGAGTGCTAGTTGGCCCAGGAGAAATCAGTGTCATGGAGCCATCCAACAAATAAAAACAGAGAGGATTGAGTAGTAGTGACCCAGTGAAGTCTAGTTTACAGATATAGTTGTAGCTGCAGGTGAGCAGAGGATCTAACAGACACATTTTGTCAGATTAAGATCCATCATTGTCAATGTAACTGGCTGGTTACATGTACTTAGTGTGGGGGAAAATATCATTAAAATACTTGTCCTTTAATCTAAGGGAGTTAAACCAGGTCCTTGATGTTTTATATTGGCACAACAGCTAGCAAAACTAGACCTTTGTGCTATTTAATGTTAGTAAATAGTATTGGAATCATAGTATACACATGTGGTTCTTCATATCAAAATATCATGGATGTGCACTCAATATTGCAGGTTGGGTATGCAAACAAATGAGTTTATTATGTTTTTTATTTTCTGTCACTCCAGTGAATGATTWCTTTTTTCTATTAAACACGGGAATGGTTTTACATCACCTTACGTTATCTAGATAGTGTTACAAAACACTGTAATGGATGTGATGGATGGCCTGTCATGACTTTTGAAAATCTTCTGGCATCGCATTCTCCTGGCTGCAGTGCAGAATGGGGATCTGGCTGTGATTCCCAGCACAGGGGAATATTACTTCTTCCCCTCCTGATCTCTGATTTGTGCTTTCCTATTGGTGCCTGCTTTCTTCTCTAAAGTAGCTCCCCTCATATTTCACTTGGAACTGCTTTCATTGTAGAAGTGACAAAGTATGTGTGTATATGTATGCATGTATTAGAGAAATGCAGTGTGAGTGGAATAGCAATATGCACTGGCTAAAGCTGTCTAGATAAAAGAGCTGTATTTGTAAAAAAATAGAATTTCAAGTTTTGAGAAACATATCTGATGATTCTGTTTGATTCTCCTTTTTCACTTTTAACAATGTATAAACAAGTCAGTTGCTAATCAAGAAGCCTTTTTGGAAGAAAGAAGAATGCATAAAACTTCTAAAAGGCTATAGTGATGCTTGAAGCTCTTTCTCCTATTTTATTATTTTTTACTTTATTTCCACTAGATTTTATTTTAGATTTTATTTTAGATTTTATTTTATTTCCACTAGATCTGTTAAGATCTAGTGGACAGCTTTGCAGACAGCAAAAATTCCTGCAGTTTCTTTTCCTTTGTAACATGCTGCATAGCTCTTTACTCAGCTTTAAATTTGTCTAGAGTGATCAGGCTTGCATATAATTACTATTCATGTGTGCTCTCTATGCTTTAGGCCTCACCCCTAAATACTGAAGAGCATCTCTCTCTGAAAAGTAGAAGGAATAAAAATGCGCTGCTCTTTTGGAGGTGTGCCATTGTTCACACTAATATTTGGTGCTGCTAGGAAATTGCATCTTCATGACAACATTAGAATTCAAGATAAAGATCAGAGGTAGACAATGATACTTCTCAAAAAATAATGCTTTTTGCAATCAKAAGTTTCAGAAAGAGCTTTATGCTGTTATTTCCGTACTAAGCCATATAGTACCCTTAAAGTGAGTACCGTCAGCTCCATTTGTTAATGTTAGAAATGCATGAACTAACTTTGTACCCAATGCTGTTAACTTTGAGATCTGTTTCTTGTTTGAAAATGTGATTCATGCTGGCATTCTGATTGTCATTCTTCATGATTGATGCATTCTGATTTTTGCTGGAAGTAGCAAATAAACTGCAAATTCATTGTAGGTCAAATCTTCAGGTTGTAGATGTCAAGGATTGGCTTCAGGAGCAGTTGTGCCTAGGGATTTGTGAAGCTCATTAATTTAACTTGTTATTTGTTATATGACATCCAGAGAACAGAATTCTGATTTGTGTCTATAGTCRTGTGAGTCTTCAGTCTGCAGTAGCTTCAATCACTTAAAAGCGAGAAATGGGCAACAAAATGCTTAATCCATCTGGTTTGAGAATTTGGTCCATACACGGGAAACAGCAGATCAGTTTGAAAGTTTCAAGACTGAAACCTAGCTTAATATCAGACCGTTGCAAAGAATAAGTAAATACTGAAATAGTTAATAAAAGAAAATAAAAACAGCCTTCTGAGATAATCAGAATATTTCATTGGAGTTTGACTGTCATGTAATGTAAGTGAAATTTGTGAATTAGTCATTTTAAACTGAAACAAAATAATACTCTGGGACATGGTGATTTAATGATGCCATGTCTTTTGGGCTTTGTGAAATCCAAATGAAACTGGACAGATTTCATGATTTTTATTTTTCATAATGCCATGTGGTTTCCTGGGGGTTTCTTTAAGTCTTTCTGTACTGCCATCTCTCTTAGAAAAGGAAAGACATAGAATTAAAGAGCTACCATAAAAAGAATTTATCAGCTTATCTACATCTCTGTCAATAGTGCATGGTCCGGTGCTATTCAGGAGAGCAATTGGATAGATCAAAATTATACTGTGGTGTTATCAGTCTGTGACTCATCCCAATAAGTGAGGAGTAGTCTGTCTAGAAAGTCCATTGATCATCTCTGCTCTGGGATAAGAGAAAATTCCATGCTSTTCCACACTAAGAAGATGTGTACACATACAACATACAGAATTATGTTCTGTATGAGTGTTAATGGTCAAGATCATTGCAATACATAACACAAAAAGAAAATACTATTATACAGCTAATGGAGCAATGCAGACTACGTATTTGTTGGTGTTTCTAAATATGGCAAGAATTAATATTATGCTTACACAGTAATCAAACATCAAATAAAAATCAAATRAAAACGATCAGCTAAATCAGAAAAGGTTCCATATTCAGCTGGTTTATGCTAGTCAAACTCTTCTAGATTTAAATAATGTGTGACCGACTGGGAGGTGAAACTGGGCCTGGGGTAATGTCATTATGAAAGAAGTCATTTACACTCATTTGCAATCAGTTTACGGTTTGTCTGCAACACCCTTGACCCTTCCTTTTAGTAAAACATCTCGAAAACATCATGTTTTGACTGAGCAATCGAGAGGGGTTATGCAAAGGTGGTTAGGACATCCTTAACATTATTTTCTTTACTGCAAACTAACAATTTCAACATCATCCATTAGAAATATAATTTTGCATCTCTAGCTGGTTCAAATTAAATCTCATTTTTTTTTTCAAAAAAAATGTGTTGCTGAAAACTTGCTACAGCAATTGGTAATTAAAATAAAAGCATTTAAGCAATAGAGCTTTACTTTATTCCACCTTTAGAATATTCAGCATAAGGCTATGAGGGAGATTATGTCCCAGATAATTCAGYTTGCTTTACATTGCTGCCGAATATTTTAATTATGAAATATGTCCACATATTCTTAATATTAAAGTTAAACAAGCTTTTGAAGGAAAGCTTGTATCTATGCACCCCACCTGACTTTGATGTTTTGACTCTCTAATTTGTAATACAGGATCTGCCTTGGACACCTTTGCTGTCATTCACCACAGTTCGACGTTGTCAGATCATGACACTTTCTCCTTTGATATTATTACTGCATAAATATCCCACAAATAATCAAATGAGAGGCTGGTATTGCTGCAAGAAGAATGCAGCCTCACCTCAGAGCATGTAAAATGACTGGTTGCAATCACCAGAATAAGCATTCAGGATGAGCATTCCTGAACATCCCATTTTGACAGAAGTTCACATGTGAGTTTGAGGGCCTATTCAGTGCAGTAATACACATAATTGATGCCTTTTTATCCTCCTTTGTTCATATCTCCAGCTGGCTTAATTAAGATCTTGTGAAGGGGCAATGAAGTAAACATTTTCATCAGTATCTGCATTACTCTGATGGCAGATGCCTGCAATTAAAATGCTGTAGAATTTGGGTTAACTTTTGCTTCGCTTTTTTTTTTTCTGTTTTTGAAAGAACTTTAACCACAGAGATACATGGCAGAAAAACTGGGTGAAGATATCTGAATATTAATTTTAGTTGCTGAAATCTATTCAGTGCCAGATTTGTAAGAGAGAGGTAGAAAGGATAAAAGAGAAAAGGGGACAAAACAAAAGGAAAAGGGGATGTAGTAGCTAAGCTGGTTTCTTTTGTAACATTGCCTCATTCTGTCATGTGCTGAAAACTTAGACAGTTTAATTATATTAACACATCTGGCCACACTGGTGTGGTTTAGGGCCACAAGATGGTTAAGATATCTCCTACGTCTTGTGTACTCCAGGTTCCATGACTGGTTAAGGAGAAAATATGGTATATGGTTCCAGTGTGGTATCTATATGATACTGGGTGGAGATGAATTGAAGTAACCTGGAGAGCAGTATGTGAGCTCATTCACTTTTGCCATTAGAAGTGGAGAACACCATCCACAGTAGGAAAGATTCCTTGGTAGATTTCACTACTTTGACAGAGTTTCAAAGGAGATTTGAGCTCTTGGAGACTGGACAGAGTTTGCTGGTAGATATTATTATGGAAAAGAAAGAAACAGTCCATTTACAGGCAATTTTCTTTTCCTTTTTCCTTTTTCCTTTTTTCTTTTTTTCCTTTTTCCTTCCTCCTTTTTCATTTTCTTTTTTCTTTTTTCCTTTTCTTCTTTTTTCTTTTTTTCTTCAAAACAACTTTTTTTTTTGCACAGAAGCAATCCTTAATCTCATTTGGATATTTGTTTCTTTATTTTCCCATTGCTTTTTCATTTTTCATCTCATTTCATTCATCCCACCAGCTCAATATTCTTTTTTGAGTAAATAATAGAAAAAATACCTGAGTAAACCACCATCACTACTGGCCTGCAGATCTAACCTAGGATACCTTGCTGCTAAGGTTTTGGTCCCAGTGGAGAACGACACTTATGTTACCTCTTCTTTATTTCAGATGATGGAAATAAAAATGTCTGGCTGAAAGGCAAGACTGGAAGAAATAAATACGATCTTCTCATTCYTATCCTTCCTTCATTCTTTCTTATCCTTCTGGCTTTTACTGTCCTATCATTGTATTGTGCCTTACCACTTACAGAAGAGTGGTAAGTCCTTCATTTCTTCTAACTGCCAAAGCATCTTAATGGAGGAAATACTATTTGCAACTGTTAGGGCAAACACAGAAAACAAAGAGCAACAAATCCTCTTATAATTTGGTCCTCAATAATGAACTAACCTCTGCAAGCCAATTTAGAGCCTCAGTTCATCTTCATAGTCTATTTTCTTGCAAGAGAAGCTAGTTTGCTGCAGCTGGAGCTGCAGAAGTCGTAGATATTGATAAGCAGACTGTAGCCTGCTGGGAGCTCTTTCCCCACATGCTGCTTTCCAGTAGTATTCCCAGATGTTTGAATGGAAGCTCTCTCGGAAACATTTACATTATTAGTGTTAAGAGGACTGAATTACCAAAAGCACAGATTCAGGAGAACTGTTAGGTCTCCTAGGCTTGACAGATTTCTCCCAAGAGTCTGTTTTATAATGCTTTGTCCAGCCTAGCTCTTATTGTGCCAAGGTGTTGTGTGCAATCCAGAGGGAAATATTTATGAAAGAAAGCTATAACTGTAGAGTAACATAGGAACTCAGCAACTAAAAAAGGCAAAGAACATTGCCTTTTCTTTTATGCTACCACATTACCCAAAACGAGCCAAATCCGCTGACACTGACATATGCAGGCATTACTTTGCACTGCTTGCAAAGCTAGAAAAACTACTTGACAAAGTAGATTGTTCAGAACAACAGAACCTGGATAAAGTGAAAATAAAGGTGTGTTGGCAGAACAAGAGCAAAGTAACAGAATAGGGATTTAGCACAATTAAAAATCAACGTCTATTTTACACCAAAATGAAAAATGCAAAATGCAAAAAAAAAAAAAAAAAAAAAAAAAACTTCAGGACAGTAAACTACTGTTACAACCTGTACCTGACATCTACAACCAAGGTAAATATGCTACAGTGTCTGTGGGTAGACCAACTGTATGATAAATATTAGCTATTAGCGTGTTAGGAAATGTTGAATTTGCACCAAATGTTAATCAGTTTTTCCAGATATTTATTACATTTCACAACAGGCCTCACATCCAAGCAGGGTGGCATTTTCTTTACCTTGAAGTTTTCCCAAKGGATAGATATGGTGACAGAGGAAGGACTTCTTTGTTCTTTCCATTTAAATTTGCTTTCAAAAACTTATGCTAGATCTAAATCTGTGCTTTAAAATCACATAGCAACAGCTAGTGATAGTTTTCTTCCTTATCAGCATAATGACTCCTCATTTCAGCTTTTAAAAAGATTAGACAATAACATATCAACATATCAGATAAAAAGCCATTGCTGAGTGTTGATGAATCTGCTTCATGCTTCACTTTTAAAAATCTTGAGGTTTTGGAATATATCTCTTATATAGTTCTTCTRTATCACAAATTAATCACTTAATTCAATAGATTTCACAGAAATTCACTCCAGAAATTTCTATTGTGTCTTCTCTTATAGCCACTTGTGTATTCAAGTATTGTTCAGATTTGCTTCTGAAGAAAAGTGGAAATCCGGATATATGATAATTAGTTGTATCTGTTATCTGCAGTATTTCAAGTACTAGAAATGTCCACATTCCAGACAGATGGGGATAAAATTTAGTGATAGCTATCTGCAATCATCCAGACTGATTTCCACATTCAGAGATTTTTTTTTCCCCCCCAAGATCCTAGATCTTAAAAATCATAAAAAGGCTCCTCAGTGTTGCAATATTCAGTTTCATCCCCTGGTAAGATACCCCTACATTTACACAGCCTCATTACACAAGATACAAGATGCAATTTTTGAAGGCTGATTTCCTTTAGCTTTGATTTCCAGCCCATGGTTCTTGTTAAGTCTTTGTTCTCAAGTCTGACTAGCTCACTGCTGCCACATATTTCCTCTATGTATAAATGTCTACATGTAGAGATGAATTGCCTCRTAATCTTCTCTTTCAATAAAGTGAATTAGATAAGCTCCATGGAGCTTTCATTGCAAAACTGAATTCCAGCCCTTGAATTCTCCTATAATTTCTCTTGAATATTGTTTCCACTTCTGTCTTAATTAGGTAGGAATTATAGCAGTCTTATCAGATCGTTGTTCCCAGAAGGATCACTTTCATATATCTGACATCTTGTTTTTTGGCAGAAGCATTATTTAACCAATCCCAAAGTCTTCTCTGAGCTCTCATGTTCACAGCCAGTCTCCTCATCATATGCACACAAAGCCTGAATTCTTCTTTCCTTSATATATTGCTTTCATTTGCCTGCACTGATGCATTAGACGTCTACACTTCCATAGCAGTCAATGGATCCAACCAATAGTCATCTAGAAAGATGCTCAGCCAATCCAATGCAGATCCATTACCAGGAGAGCTGAATTCCTCAGGCTTGGAACCAAACCACTCAAATCGTGCTATCCCCAGCATCTGCAACCCTGTTAGTCCTCATATCTTCAGCAAGCCTTGCCATAAAGTCATGAAGGCTGCAATGTTTTTCTAAATCATCAGTAAAAACATTAAGTGCAGTTGAACAATTCTCTGAGAAGCAATGCACATAAGAGTCACCTAATAAATAACAGCTGTGTGAGTCTACCATTGAGCCAGTTTTTAACCCATTTACTTCCTGACCAGTTAACTAAAAGCAATTTTAATCAAAACAGCCTTGTCTATTGCCTTTCTAAAATCACAGGAAACTTATTTCCACCCTGTTGCTTTTATCAAATATATTTATAATTGTAGCAGAAAAAGATGTTTTGTTTTACAAGATGTTCTCTGACATCATGCTGAATAATGTTAATTACATTTTTAGCTTCTAATTTTGCTTCTGTAAAGTTCAGGTTTTCCACTTTGTGGCCTACCACCACATGCAGACTCACATAGTATTCAGAACTTAAACTCTAATCCATACTGGTTTGTCACAGCCTCTAGTTCAGGAACTCAGCAAAAAATGAATTTCAGAAGCTGGTATATTTTAGCAGGTCGACCTATAAACCTATACGTCTCTTTTTTCGTACTGTTTCCCTATGCATCTCCAGTTGACCAGTGTGCCTTTTCTTTTTCCCTGCCAGGGACAACAATCCCTATTCATCTCCCTCTATCCAAAATAAAAAAAAAAAGTTAGTGAGGGAATAAGAAAAAGAAATTATGAAGAATCATGGAGAAACAAAATGGCTACAGAGAACAAGAACTGAAAAAAAAAAAAAAGTGAAAAATGACAAGAAGATAAGTGTCTCAGGGCTAAAAATAAGTAAACAAACAAACAAACAAACAAACATCTAGTGTTTATACAGAACAGAGCTCTGCTCCTTGAAGACATCCAAGGATGCTGCCTAGTGATGTTCTGCCCAGAGACAGGAGAACATAAGAACACAAGCCAGTGGAAATCCAAAGGGATTCTGGGATCCCACTCCCTCTTCTTTGACTTGTTACTATCAAGTAACAAGACCTGCAGCTCCTGATGGCCCATTTCTTCAAGGTTAAGAGGAGTTACGCAAGAAAGGTTCTGCAGCTTGGTAGGGTCTTGCCTCATGCACCTGTGGGGTATCATGCCAGACATCTGTGCATGGCCTAAAGAACAGTGTTAAAGCCTGTSTCATATCTACCCAACTTATGTGAACGTCTCAGGTACACTACATTGTCTTTAGTGGCACTTAACATAATCATGCTTTAGATTTATTTTAGAGTTATCTGAATCATTCAATCATGTCTTACCATTTTGTTTTTCATCATATGTCTCTTCCTTTTGTAAGAGACCAACAATGTTCTCTCTACATTAATACATTTAATTAATACAAATTTAATACATTAAATTTGGAGGCAGCTTTTAAAAAAGATTTAAGAACCTTAATTTCCTGTCTAGCACCTGGGCAACTTCTTGAAACATGCATGAATTACCAGTCAGTTACTCTTTGTTCCTTTACTTAGCTAACTATCTCAAAAATCTGATTCTGCATTTATCTTTGAACTGTACAGTCTACATGCCTTTAATAAAGGTCCTAAAGCTGCTATCAGCATTTGAAAGAGGTGTGCATATATTAAACATAATAATAGAAAATGTAAATATATTATGGTAGCATAAATCTGTTACTCTATTAATTTTTCTAGGCATACTGTGCATGTAGAATAATATTGCATACAGCAGCTAAAATTCATTTGGCCTTTTGGGTCATTTAGCATATAAATTCTTCATGCTTAAAAGCTATGCCACCTTATGCTGCAGTATTCATGTAATAACTCATGGRTTTAACCTTCAACGTAAAGTGAAGCTAGCAAGCCTTTTTATTTCCAATTGATCCTCCAGGCTATGTCTATGCTATTAAATGAATAAGGACCATTTTCTGAGGCCATGTCTGAGCATGTGGTTTGACTCATGTTCACATGCCTAAACTCTCCTTCCTSCAGAACAAAGTGTCAACATTCACTTTATCAGTAGAAATAATTTCTGATAAAGGCATCCCCAAGTGATGCCAGGCCACTCTTCAGAGTKGGGCTGATTAGTGCGGTGAAATTATGCCAATATTTGTGTTAGCAGTTAAAAAATGCAGACAACTGTAGGTCAGAGCCTAAGTTTGTATCATGACACCAGTTGATTCCTTAGCTGATACTCTCCGCACTTCACACACTGCAGGGGCTGCATCAATTCCCTGTGGGCAAAAAGCGCTGTCCCAGGGGATAGAAAATTGGTTAGCTCCACAGTTGCCTTGTGGCATTAACCAATACTTATGTCAAGATATTTTGTTCTTCTGACAAGCCAAATGATCTACCTGGGAGATCCCATGCGTGCATTATCCTTTTGCAAGGATGAGAAGACCACGCAGCTCCCACAGCAGTACCCTGCAACAGCTGGCAGTGACCTCTGGGTGCTGTCTAGGCGATGTTTGCTTGGACTAGATTGCTCTGAACACAGGAGAGGCTACATATACAGTGATTTTATATGTTAATCAGTAACCTTTGTATTTGTATCAGTAAATTGCACAACCATGGCACAAGCTCCTTTCTGCAAAGGACCTTGATCATCTATACTGCCTTGTCATTACAACAGTTTTAGCACAGTTTTGGCCCATACAGCCTATCTTTGTATTCTCCAAAATACATGCTGGACTCCATTCAGGAACAAGCAAGGCCCTAGGAGTCATTCTCTATAGAAATTTGGGTACGACAACAACTCTTTTGAAGGTTAAGGGGGTTTTATCATGTAGATGTRGCCAAACTACAGCAACAGACAAAACTACAGTCAGATTTGACATGAGAAAATGTAACCTAGGATTGTTTGGTCTATGAACACAGGTACAGCCATAGTGAGTGCTACTTGATTCTAGTGTTGAGCCCTATAGGATAGAGAATAATAGAATACATATGCAGTATTTGACCCAAATATGAGCTATTCAGTGCCAAACGGTGTTAGTAAAAGACAAGATACCTTTTCTGAAGACTCTGAATTTAGGAAATATGTTTTCATTTTACACAGAAATGCATTTCCTCTACTGTAAAAAAACAATGGAGAAMAGGTTTTGAGAAAGATTGAAGCCAACAAGCCATGAAAATTAAGGACTTTAGWTTTATAACGTCTAAATTCCAGGTAGAAGCTGGTTTTGATTGATTTTTATTTAAAATATGTGTGTGAAGGACAAAAATGCAGTGGGTGTGGATTTTTATGTCCAATACTATAATTTAGAACTGAAAAATAGTAAATAGGAGAGATGACAGTGCGGGATTTTGGCTGTGATCTGAAAATCAAAACAGCTACTTTTAAACCCCACTTCAGCTTCAATCTTCCTCTACTTCGAAGAACAAGTCTTTAAAAGAAAGATGTTCACAGATACCTGCCGCTTTCAGACATCCAGTTTGKATATCCCAGTTACTAAACAGTTTTATTCCACTGGGCAGACTTAAAGAACCTGAATTAGATATCTTGTTTCCCTCTACAGTCAATGAAGAGCAAAGTGTCTCCAAGATGATACCTGAAGACCCACACAGCTATCCAAAGGAGTCTATAGGCAAATGCTGTATCTGAAGTCCTGCCTCCCACTAATGGCATAGGAGCCGGCAACAACTGGACCTAAAGTCTRTAAGTTCAGATTGCTAAATGTGAGATGGGATAAATAGGAACAGTTATAAAGCTACTTATTTCCAGGGCCAAGTGAAGGATTTTAAGATTAATATCTTGAGCTTCAGCACCAAGACTCTGCTCCATCTTATGCACTAATGTAAACAAGCTTGATCTTGCTCAGTACCTTGATCATAAAACAAAAATGCTTCTATTTACCTTCTTTACAATTATGTATTAAGGATAGTATGATAATGAGGGATATGTAGGTCTCATAGATAGGTTCTTGTTAGTTATAAAATGACGAATTTTGCTGGTTACAGAGACACAAACAGCACTCGTTTTATTTTCAAAAAAAAATTCATGTTTGTTTTTGTTCTGAGCAAAAAGGATAAAAAGACACTGAAGAAGTTTCTCCCTGGGTTTTTTTTTTTTTTTTTTTTTTACTGCTTAAATCTTTTACTTACCAGATCTGATGTGCAGATCTGGTAGAGAATTTGCATTTTCATTAGCCCTGTTCTAACTTGCCTTGTTACTGAATTAAGATTCATTATTTCTCCCATAGTGTTTCCAAACCTGACCCATCTATTACCACCTTAATATGGAATATATCACCAAAATAATCACTTACCTAACTCAAGGAATGATTTGATTAGACTACCTTAAACTTTGTTCTTCCTCAGATTTTGTCGCTCTCTSGATATTTCATGGATTTTAGTGTGCCTTGATGACATATGCAGTCAGCAAAGAAGAAGCATGTTATTATGTTCACGGTTTCATGGATCAATAAGATTTTTGTTGGCTAATTTTAGACAGCTGGGAATGACAGACCTCCAGATAATGCCCGAAGTTCCTATTTTGAGAGATGCCATTTTTAAACAAAAACAAAATAAAAGCGTTAAAGTCTCAGAATTGGGGAGAGCAAGGGCAAATAAAGTCAGTTATGCTCTTTAAAGTGCTTGAGATGCTTGAATCAGAGAGTTTAAGCTTTGATTAGATTCCCGATGTACTGTAGGTTTTGCTGAACTTGTACAACTTTCATTCCGAGGCAATTTATACAGATACAGATTTGGAGAGGGGTTTTGTTGAGCTCTACTTCCAAAGCAATTTAAGCTGCTTTCACTTTGGAAAGAGAGATGATAATGAAGTGAATTTAGTGTTCTCTATTCAAAGGCCATTTAGTTCCTAGATTAGATTGTTTTAGTAATACAAATTGCCTACTACTGGAAAAAGAATAGCCTCAACTTTTCAATCAATCAGCCTTACCATGAGAACCAAGCCTGGGAATATGTCATACAAAGAACAAAAAAATAAACAAACAAAAAAAAAAAAAAAAAAAAAANAAAAAAGCCACAAAGGCAGAAAATAAACCTGCCTCTACAGTCAGTTCTGTAATAATCTCCTATGTAAAATTATATGAACTCTGTGTTCTGGAACAACAGTATAAATGAGTTAATTGTATAGATCTAAAAATTGTTTGCCAGCTGCTGTCTACTCTGTTACCAACACCTGTTTTGGCTCATACCCTCATTAATTAAAATGTGATGAGCAAGCAGACAAGTTCAAAACATTGTGCTGACAATGTCTATGCAACTGACACGAAATCYGTACTCATACTCCCCCGCCAAAGCTAGGAAGTAATTTATCTGTAATTCAATACAGATTTTATTTCTTCAAAATTGCTTCAGTAATGAATCTGTTACATAAGGCAGCCTTTGGGTTGTGGCAAACTAATGATAGGCATCTCAGGGTTTCTAGAGCAGAAAAAAATATCCATTTAAAAGTTATACCTATTAAATTGTACTCAGTGGTTATTTCAAACATGATGCAACTGAATCTTAAATGAACAAGATTCTGTCCTGAAATAAATTGTCTGAGAATGATCCTGATCCCTCCTAATTTTTTGTTGGCCCTTCTCTAATGATAGACTAACTAGCAGATGTATCTTAACCTGTGCTGCACTGAACAGGAGGAGATCAAATGGAATAAGAATCGTAAAACTTGCCAGAGAACCATTAGGTCCTGGATTTGCACCTCTAAGATGCACCAAAAGTCTTTTCAATAGGAAAAGATATAGGTGAAACAGGGAGGCTCCCCTTGTACCAGAATGAATTCACTTGGAGAATTGTTAAAGAGCAAATAGCTGGGAAAATAACATTTCTGTCAAGATGATCATGAAATCTCCAGCCTTTCAGCCCTGACCCTTTAGGGAGACCTACAAAAGCCMCTTTCTTTTGTAGAAATGCACAACTCTGCAGCATGTGAATTCAAAACACTTGTTTTAATAACATAATCTTCCTTTTCCGATAGGCTTTGTGAGTTCTGCATTAAAAAAGAGAAATCTTTTCTTTCTATTTAATAGAAAATTATCTCTCTCTCTACAAACATTCCCCTTATATTTCCTGGGTACTAACTACCTTTGCTCTCAAATGTTGTAAATGATGTTAATTGATCTAATTATGCTCTGAGCAATTGTGCTTAAGATGTATGTCTGCTTCTACTATTGCTTTTAATAGTGAATGCCTTGCTTTTACGAGGTTGGAGTTCATATTCCAACTGTTACCAAATTCTGAAAATAAACCATCAAGTCTGCAGTGTGATTTAATGCAGTCTGATTTGGAAAGATGTGATACAATGGGAGACTCTTCCTAAGTCTAAAAAAYTCCCTAAATCTAAAAAATCTCCTAAAAAATCTCCTAAATACAAAAAATGCAGATTATGTTAATATTTAGATTCTCCTTCTYACGATATTATAAAAAAATACTTGGTAATAAGCACATAACATAACAATTGTTGTAAATGTCTTGACAAAAGATGTGCACTCCAAAAATGATCTYACTTCGATCTTTTTTTAAAATATGATGTTACTGATTATATAATTGATGATCTAGTGAGGAGTATGCATCATGAAACAAAATGAAATCATTCCATTATCTTTTTACTATTATATATATTTTGTTTCTGGAACTAAGCTAGTTTATTTCTTTTCGGTTTCTTTCCCTATTTTTGATGGATCTTCATCATTACTGTGATTTTTTCAGAATAGTTGGGGGGAAAAAAAGTGCACAACTGTATAAATGAGAGAGAGGGAAAGCAACAGAATGACATTTTATTGAATACACCTTAGATTTCATTTTTTTTCCTGTGCTATGCTATTCTCTTCAGGACTTACCTAGCCTTGATGTGAATGTGAAGAGGAGAAGACAAATAGCTTTTATCTCATTCCATATGTAGTGTGCCTTACACCAAATACTGCCAAAAAGAGAGAACACTCACACTATTGTGAGCACCAAATCATATTGCTCAGATATCCCCTCAAAGCAATTTGGCTCCTGCAATTCATTCATGCCAAAGAAACAGCCATTCTTGTGCTTTATAATGGCTTTTTCCTCCATGATTTCGCAACCTTCAGTTATRTACAGCTGTCTCTTTTTCTATTTTTACTCACATGGCATATGCACATATAAAACCACAAATAGAATTCCCATTTTCCCTATTGGTCTTTAAGTCTTTCCATGGAAGCAAATACTGGGACCATTTACTTTTTATTATTATTTTTTTTTTCTCTCTGAATTTCTTACCATTTACCAATCTTCCTGCCATTGGACAGTTCGGAGTTCTAGTAACTGCACTCCTTTCCCAATTAATATTGCTCAAGAGAGGAGATATATTTTTTTTTTCTCAATGGCAGCTGAAAATACAACAGTGTTATTAGTTTTYGCACACACCTCTAAAATTGCATTCTAGCTGTGTACTGGCAGAGGAAAGGTCTATTACAATAAATATATGAGTAAAGAAGCACAAGGAAAWTTGAAACTGCTATCTGCATATATTCATTGCTAACAACATTGCCAGCTTTTGCTTAACAAATGGAATCCTCGTGTACGATTAAAAGAGAATGAAATTAAGCATGCGACTTAAGTCATTTGATTCCATTATTGTAAAAACTCATTAGAAAATAATTACATTCAGGCACTTATTTATACCAACTATTGTTGGTATAAAGGTACTGGAACAGGTAACACAGGAACTTGTAAGTTTTTAAAAGGCATATTAATTCCACAGCAATTATCATGTAGCCCACAAATTAACTGCAAGTTAGGAGGGTATGTCAGAGGGATGGACTTGAACTTCAAAGTGTCTCRCACTATCTGTAAAAGGTAAAAAGCAATCAAGTGAGGCCAGAGGTATTGGAATAATTAAAGCATCATTCCATATATTTAATTTTGGAACATTCCACCTAATTTAAAGGGGAATTATGTCTCTGATATATTACACCTTAGCGAGGCGTTTTGCAGCTTGCAGACCAGAGGCTGCATGGCAGAAGCATAGATGATCCTGCCTTTGCTAATCTGAAGTCCTGGCAACATCACACCAAGGAGCTTTTGATTTAGAGGTTTCAGAGCTAGCTCTGAACATGGAGAAACATCTACTTACTGTGCAGGAGCCTGCAAAGACTCAAAATTGGGTCCAAGAGACGGCAGAAAACCATATTTGCACAGGACCGGGRCAGAGCTGGTTGAGGTGGTGGTGCCTCCTGCAAGCAGGAGCACAGCTCCATGTGGTCTGACCAGGCTAAATGATCCTGCTCCTACACGTGAGGCAAGTACAGCTTTTACTGACCCATCTGGTCTTACACGGCACACACAAATCTCATTTGCCCTGTTCAGATCAGGTCAAGACCAGAGGGAGCTGGGTGGTGGGACTGCTCATAGCATCCTCAGTTGCAGCCCAGCTGGCTCTGTGTCCAGGCTCCAGGACATCCCTACAAGATGGCACGTTCTTTGGGAGAGGCCTCAAGTCYGCATGTAAGGTAGCAATGGTAGTATGTACTGTGTCAGCAGCTTCACTGTCGGTCTGTAGGCTTGTCCACTCCAGAGCACTGGAAGCAAAAAAAAATGACCTCAGCTTTAGACATACTGGCTCCAGTTCAATTCCTTCTCATTTGCAAGAGTGCAAGTTGGGGCTAACATTATAGAAGCTGCTTAACATATCTTAACAGATATGGACAGATAGAACAAAGCAAGAGAAAGTCACAGGGGAGGAGATATGTTAACTTTATACCTATTTCCTGCATTTTTGTTTGTTTATTCATTTTCGATTTGTTTCTTTTTCCATTGTAGGGATCAAGAAGAAATAAAAAATAATGTTACAGTCACAATGATGAATACATACAGATTACTAAATCCATATCTACTTTCATGTCTAAATCTAAAAAATGCAAAGCATTTCTATTTCTTCTTCTACATAGCCTTGAAATCTATTTAAAAAAAAAAATCAGAGTTGTTCTTTTGGTAACTGCAATCTCCAAATAACTTCATTTTGAATATACTTTGAACAAAACAAAAATAAAGGAAGGAAATGAGACGTGATATCACTAAGATACAGATACRTATGTACACATGTACAGATACATATGGACTGTATTGTAGCCCTGTGAGAGTAGGAATTTCCTTTTGTTTTTGAACCTACTAGGTTAGTCTCAAAAAATTTAAGAAATATCAGACAATAAAAGAAACTTTGACTGTTTTTAATGCCTTAATTACTTTTTTTTTTCTAATTAATTTACAGTACAAAACTAGAAGTCATATGTTCTTTTCCTCTGATCAATTTGCAGAATTTATTAGGACAGGTGGCAATTCCAACTGGGCATTCAGCACTTTGCAGATAGAACCTCAACAACACAGGTTCTCAGCTGGATCTCAGAGAACTTAATTCCTTGCTGATCTGCTCTCATTCTTGGCTGCTTTATTATGTTCAAGCTGTTTAAAAGATGTGTGGCAATGTCTGACTTGCCACTTTCTTCATATTACTTGGAAAGCTCTACACATTACTCACCCAGACAAGCGATGTAGATTCTAGAAGAACTTCTTTGAATTGATTTTCTGGCATTTTTGTACAAATGGGAGCATGTGCAGAAGCAGAAACAGAAACAATCTAATTATGTGGAAGCAATCCCTAAAACATAACCAGATTAAATACTCCCAGGGTAAACCTGAGGGAAATATATACAGGGGGTGAAAGGCTCAAAATAYACATGTACTTTTGAAATAAGTATGAATTTGGAAAATTAAGACTAGGTTTTTGAGTCCAGTTCCTCTTAAACAAAGGCAGCCATGTACATACTCACAAGTAGATGGTATTTGCTTCACCTATCTTTGATAGTGTCTTCCAGGATATTTTTTTAATAGTTCATTCCTTCAATAAATTCTAGCCTTGTTTTTTCAGACTCCATTTTATTCTTCTGATATCATTATATCTTTTGCTTAAATGTACTTCCTCCTCCTTATCATTATTACACTTGAAACTTTCAGGGCTAAATTTTGAGTAGCTTTTCTTAGGTTAAAAGCAAATCAAAAACTAGATCTCATTCTGTGAAAGTAAATGCCCTTTTTCCCACCTTTTTTATTTTCTGCCTCCTGTGCTTGGTTTATAAATGCTGCAAGGCAGGATGTGTTTGTATCTGCACGTGTTGTTCATACCACAAGGACCTTATTTTGGTTAAGGCATCTGAGAAGTAAGGAGTACCACTAATCATGATGGCAAGAAGAACAGGCAATGAGGAACAGTCCTCCCCCTAGCTTGTTCGCTATCACTGGCCTAGGGAAACAAACTTTGCATTCTTCAGTGCACTTGCCAGCATCTGAAAGTAGTAGTTCTCCTGGATTATTTTTTACTGCACACTGAGGGAAGCAGTACAATTCCCTTCATTACTGAGCAGGTTGATAGCATTTGCTGCTAAGAGACAGCGATGAGATGAAGATGACCCATGCCCCATTGCTGTGCTCATGGCCACCTCTTAGAGTTCCATTAACACTGCCGATCTTTTTGAATCATGAATCATTTTCCTGGATGATATTATATTTTGTGGCAAAMAATTACAGCAAATAACTTCCAAGGTCATGGTAAAGAAATCTGCTTCCTTAGTGGAAACAGAAAATAAAGTGTAGTTGAAAGACTTGAACTGGAATGAGAGTGGATTAAAAAGGAAAATATGCTCAATAGAGACATGAAAAGAAGAACCAGGATGACAAACATCACTGCTACATAGAGCAGAAGAATTGGCTGCCCTCCAACCACCGCTCTTAGAAACAGCAACACTCCTTATGTTATCAAGGAATCATCATGATATGGAAATTTTTTTTAAGCATTCCTAACAAAAGTCACTTGGGCTCCTGCTTCTAAGTTCCAAACAATAAAGGCAAAACAAAAACCAGGTCTGCATGGTTTCAAACAGTTTACTTTTGGCAGATCTTCTGTAAAACAGAATGAATGGGTATCCATCTTTTTTGTAGTCCTTTATGAAACACTTGTGTTGAAAACAGTAGATTCTCAGGCAATGCTAGGATTTTTCTTTGCCTTCTGGCGGCAATCCAAGGATTGTGTACTAAGAGAATATCCAGGGATATCATCCCTGGGATACATCCTTGAGCATCTTTAGCCRTAAATATAAGACCGTGGACTATCTAAATGCATTGTATGTATGTGTAGATTGGCACAGATGCACTGAACACACCACCAGCAGCTAATTCCTCTAGAGCTGTGACATCTTTTAACACCAACGGGTTTCTTATGTAATTTGCACTGAAACTAACTATCTCCAAACTGGGGAGAAGAAAATGCCACTTCTCAGGGAGAGGAATAGAGTCTAGATAGCACAGGAGGAAATACGTGTCTAGAGAGAAAATAGTCTAATTAACAGGTAATACAGCAGAAAAAAAWATATATATTTCCAAATTAGTTGAGCAGGAAGGTATTAAGAAGATATTAGGGAGTAATAATTAGACAATTAGCAAGAATATTTGTTATCTGTCAAAGTTCACCAACGTGTTCTGAGATCTCATTTTCTGTGGAAGGTTTTTTTTTTTTTTTTTTTTTTGCATTTGGAGTATTAATATCGTGATCCAATCATGATCCAATACTCAAATCGTAACAACTTTTAGGACATTCAAAATTCAGAAATTAGAGATTTGCCTAAGAATAATCGATTTTTTTATTTACCAGGGTGAGTAGAGCTCCCTCCAAAGCTGAGGTGTTATCACAGGAGGCGCACAGACACTTGTAATAATTGATTCTATTTAAAAGAGTTTGATAGCTAAACAGATAAAAAGGATATAACAACTTTTTAATGATCTGCCATATAAATAGTTGTTCTGAAGTTTGTCAATATGCATAATATTATACTGTTTGTTTTTTCTTTTTTTATATTCAAGTGCCTATTAGGTATCTGACTTATCCCAGATAATGAATCTGTTGAACAAATCAAGTTAATCAAGTAAACTGAACCTGGCATTTTAAATGTAAAAAAAAAAAAATAACTTCAATTCAGCTGTCTGGGTGTCGTATTTGCTTTCAGGCCAAGACTCTGCATATTGAGTTACTGGAAACATGATGATAACAAACGACACTTTTGAAACCACTCACATAGTTAAACAAGAAGCCAAACCCTTTTTGGAGCAYACACTGATTGGCTTTAGATCTGTTACAGTAGATACAACAACTACAAGAAAAAGATGAAAAAGCTGGAGTAAAATGAACTAATTAACCCCTCTGCAGGAAACAAAGATAGAAAAACTACCTAAAGCCAACTGTGTAATTATGGGACTGTGATTGGCTTTGAACAAGCTAAGACATACCACTAATTCATTTAGTCTAGCACCCTGTCCCTCACTGGTCAAGGATGAAAGTTTATGGCCTGTGATATTCAGGAGATTAAACTAAATGACTATAATAAACTCTTCTCTTTTTCAATGCTACTGGTGTTGCCAGGAAAGATATAAAATAATCCACACCTCACAGTAGTTTCCTTAATAGTGCTATAGCAGAACAGGAGTAAATCAATGCTTACATGAATATGCAGAGTAGTTGGTCTACATGCAACAAATATGAGGAAAACTTAAAATTGGTCCTCAGCCCATTTCATCTTCTGAAATCTACCTAATAAACTTCCTTCCTAATAGTTGTGGTTACCCATCTTTCCTTACATCCTTTTCTGAAGAATTCTTGGAAGATTATCTCCTGATTTAGGATTAGGAAGACCTTTTGTTGGAGGAACTGAAGTTCCCCTCTGCCAGTTCCTTRCCTCCCTTCTGCTGCACAGGTTGCTTAAATAACACTCAAAGGAGAAGTACAGCCTCCTGTCAGTTGGCTTATCTAGATTCACACTACTCTTAATCAGGGATTGTAGCCACAGGCCAAAGGAGAAATATATATGGCATAATACTTATTACTGTCATTTGACTCTTCRTTCTGGGAAATTAAGGCTGAAAGGAAATGATGATATTTTCATTGAAAATTTAAGAATCTCAAGACCAAGCTCACCTTCAGAGTTAAAAAAAAAAATGGGGAAAGAACATGTTGCAGAGTAAAATTACCAAAGGCCGTTAGCCAAAAGCAAATTGGAATGCAATGATAGAGCCGAATGTCAGGGAGGAACAGGATGGAAAATGTAATTTTATGATCTCCACCTCCTGAATGAAGCTCTGAATTTGAATTTTAAAGTACTGCTCTGATTAACAGAGTCAGGGTAGAAACTAGCATGTGCATGTACAGATGAGAGCAAATCCCTGATGCTATGGTATGCAAAGAGCAATGGCCTGGAAATGGTGGTTTTACTCACAAGACTTCCTAAAACGAATGGCCTGTGAGCTTCATCAGGCACCTGCAGAGCAGAACGAATGGAACCTCCTCTTACCTTGAGGATTATGGCTTGAGTTGGACCTCAGCCCCACTCAGCTTCATTTCCCCCTATTCAGAGCCAAAAATCTTTATGTTCCCAACTGCAATCACTCCATCATTAGCACAGTTATTAGTGCAATTATTAATAGCACTGAAGAGCTGCATAACTCTATCTTTAGCAGTTCCAAGAAAACCCTCAAATGCACATACAGGTATTTTTCAGAACCACTGTTTTTTTTTTCCCTTCAAGTACACTACATTTTCAGCAGCAGCAAAAATATTTTTTGTGGAAACAAAGTGGAAAAGTAGACAAAGTAGCATATTTCAAACACATTTGAACCACTATTTTCAAATTATTATTATTTTTTTAAAAGCTGCTATTCATGATAGGTATTTGTTAAAGTATAGAAACAGGATGAAGCATCTCAGTGTTATCAAAATAAGAGAGTGGTATAGGCCTGAAATTTACCTTTTTCAAAATTTTAATTTTGTAGCCAGAAGTTTGAGAGGTTATTTTTATTCGTTTTCAGAAAAAAAAAACAATCCAATTGATAAAAATTCCTGGAACAGATCTCCCAATTCACCTGTGGCTCTATTGGCTTTGTTAATTAAACTTATAAATAAGCATATAGACTCACAAAAGGAACTAAAGGTAGTGGAAGGCAGCACACTTACAATTGCAGTGCAAGGCCAGGCGATAAATCATTGCTTGACATCTAGCTGGAATGTGAGATTTAATTTCCATATCTCAGTCCTGCCGTTGCAGTGTTGACTTTCCYGGAAGGAAATTCCCAGGAGCCAAGGTCCCTCCCTATAACATAATTTTATGCRTGTTGCCAATATGAGCCCTTCCAGAAGACCACAGCCCAGAATATTTTATTTGCCCATTTGATCATAGGAAGCAAAGGAGGGTCGTAATTCTCCATTTTAACATAGATGGGGCAATCATTTTAAGAAATGTGCTGAATTGCCAATTTGCCTCTCATTTCCCCTAGATAATAATGGCTACCCAAGATGCACTTGGAATTATAGACTGTTTTCTTCAGGCCAGGAATACAGAGGTCAGGCTGCATGGACAACCCYAGTTCTGCCATTTCCAAACTTCTGCTCAAAAAATGTGCATTGAAAGACATCATGGACCTAGATTCAAGAACCATTTGTTGCCTGCAGCTGTCCCAAACTTGGCCACACTGGGCATTTCCAACCCTGCCACGTAGACTGTTTTACAAAGCCATCTCTTTTCTGGTGAGGTCATTTCTACACAGTTTAGGAGGTTAATTTCCATCAGAATACCATCATCTGTGTTTTGCATGAGTGACTGCTCAGTATGTTCCCAGAGGCCATAGCAATACTCTATTAAAAGCAAAATTATTTTCTGTTAATATTATTGTTGCACACATGTCATACAGTAACCATTTCAACTTGGTCTTCTTATCACACTTGTATTATGCCTTACTCACAAGCCAAGAGGACAAAGCACAAGGACTCCTCTATTCATGGGCCAGCACTTTCCAAATTATATCAGAAGTGGTTTCTCTGAAAGGCAAGACTTCATCCTTAGATATGGTCTTTCTTTTGCTTGAGGATACTGTGGTTTTGCCTTATTTACAGTTGTGGCATTAAGGATGCTTAAGTATTTCCATAAGTTTTAAAATCAACATTCAAAAATATCTATTTTTAAAACATTTTAAAAATAATAAATCTGGAAACTATAGTTATATCTTTTTAAATCCTTCTGAATGGGCATATCTCATTAAGGAAAATGTATAAGGGTCAGATCTTATCACTAGGGCAGCTGATGCAAATGAGCTGTTCAGCTGATTCGTGTCATATGAAAATCAAGCCCCTTATTCATGGGCTTTACTGTTCCATGAAATTCAAATGGAAGAAGTGCTTCTCTCTAGCTCACCTGAACAAGGAAAGAATCCTCTAGCTGATTCAATGACCTTCATCCTTCCCTTTAAGAAAGCTCCTCTTCACTTTCTCTCTCTTCATACATTGTTTTTTTCTCCATCCTCCACTATTCAAGATCCATTCACTAGATCAAGTACGAAAGTCCAGCTCCCAACCCTCATTTTCATGATGAGCTAAGGCCAGTCCTTCACACACCCTTATTTTTCTAAACACTCTACAGGCATGTTTTTAGAATCAGTCTTTACATCTACATTTTCGTAACCCTGAGAGCAAGAGGAAGGGGAAGGAATCATTTCACAAACACCTTGTTGTCTCCATTTTTCTGAGCTCCACTGCCTCTTCTATTACGTTGTTTTCTCTCATTTCCAGTGTTTTGAAGAGAACAGATGTGATCAGGCAGCAGGAGGCCAAGTCAGGAACATTTTTCCTACTCAAGGACCATAATAGTCTTTGGCTCTTCAGCGCTGTTTTTAGCAGCCAGGACAGCAGGTGCCTCTGAATGGTTCAGCACACCTTCTGCCATGTTTACAGTCTGTATTCAAATACAACATTTCTAAGCTTGAAATTGAGTTGCTGAAGTTGCTCCCATCCTTGCCTTATTTACTCATTTTGGAAGGGAACATAAGTCATAAAATTCACATGTAAGGGATAAACAATGCAAATGAAGGGAACTCCCATTGTAGTTGTGTAGGGGTGTTTATCTTTTGCAGAAGAGACAGGGAAGGATTAGATGCTTCAACTTTCAACTTTCAGTAAAAATAATAGTGCTGTGCTTACTGTCAAAAAATGTACTGGACAGCTTTAGTACTGCAGGGAAGACTATGGTCCTGCCATAGAGGACACCATAACCACACCTTACATAGGCCACACTAGTTTTAAAATACTCTGGCCAGGGTCACATAATTATATAGATGTTGTAACATGAAGAGCAAAGGTACCCAGATAGATGTCAAAATCTGTGCTACCACAGAAGTATCTGGGTCAATGTAAGTTAACTCTAGTATTTCTATGCTACATGCAGACAGGATAATTCACTTAGAGCTAGCTTTTTAAAGATTATGTGTCCCATCTACATCGATTATTACAGACTTGCTTTTCCAGTCCTCCAAGAAACACAACTTCAAAACAGGGAATTGTCTAAAAGAAGTGGGATCTTTTGCAGGTATGTCACTGGCTACTGAGAGTACTAAAATGACTCCAGGAAATATATTGACACGTTAGCATACATTTAAGGTCAGGTTAGGATACCTTTTTTCTACCAAGTTACCTATGGTTTGTATCAATAATACACTATCCAGGCTTCTACTTGTGAAAAATAATTTGGAGACAACAGATATAAGGGTCATATTGCACATATTTATGAACAACTCTGGATAAGAGTCTGTGGTAAGCATTCATACAAAATACCAGCATTCATTTAGTTAAAAAAAAAAAAAAAAGAAGATTTAAATTAAGAATTATTTCTTTTTATTTAGCTGGATTCCAAGCCTTAGTAAGAGCTTTTGATAAGAGGATCTAAAGTTTAATATAGCTTCTTTTATAATATTTAAATAGGTGCTGCTATTCGGTTTCAATTATTTCTGCCCTTGATTTCCTTTGAAGAAAAAGGTAAATCAGAGCACTTATCTTTTCTAAATGCTATTTACTCAATTTTATTAAACATTATTATTCAACAGATATGCCTTAAAGAGAACTGAGATTAAGCTCCTTTATGCAAAGTGTTGTATATTCATATAGCAAGAGAAATCACTTGCCTCAAAGAAATTGCAACAGAATTAGACAAAAGGCATGTTTGTGTTCTCATTTCACAGGCTGGGAGTTTATGCAGCAAAACTATGCCAAATGCTCAAGGACAGGACAGGTGACCAGAGCAGAGGTGAGTTAAATCCTAARACCTTTGGTACACATCTACCAGGTTAAGGGATGGAGTTCTTRATCCCCAACTCATGACTTATCTACTAATATGCAAAGCTCACGCATGTGTTTTTTTCTGTGTGGTTTTATTCAGAGCTGAGAGGTAAAAACAATCAAATTACTGAACTGCTGCAGATACAACTGGTGAAAACTTCTTATCAACCAGACTGACGCTTCTAAAGGCAGTGGTAACTAGTGTTTAAATCTACAGATTACTGTTGATGTTCTCACTTTCACGTGGCATAAAGCTTCATGATGTGTCATGTTGTTAACTCCTTGTCTCCCTGCCCTTCCTTCTGCCCTTCCTTCTCCAAGATAGCTACCATACAGCTATGAACACTAAATATTTGGGGACAAAGTATCAAGTAGCCCTCACAGAAATATCCTTAAAGCCGGGAGTGTAACCATAGGACCCTTCTTTCTCACTGCATCCATTCTCTACGAAACATCTATAAAATGCTTCATTAAGCTTATTTTTAGAATATCATCAAAAGAAGTCTCTCTCTTCTTGTCTGTAAATAAGTTTGTGTTCTGTAGAAAGTATCTGTCTGTTCTTTTCTTTTGTAACACCATGCCAGGTGAAACTCTGTTCTTTGGACTTTTGACTGTCAGAGGAAAACAAATATTTATATCATATTTTCTCTGCAGCTAAACAACGCCAAAAAGAGAAGCATCATATATTTTTTTCCAATATTAACTTATATTTACTCAAGTTTGTAAGTTGCAGGCCATTATAGCACATTTTTTCCCTCAAGGCTTACTGACCTGGAAGTGCAACTGCGTATTCMCTATTTTTCATTTTTGTGGAAGCATTTTATAAACTTAAATATAGTTGCAGGAAAGTTTTTGATTACAGAGTTCTTCAGATTGCTCTTTCTCAAATTTGAAATTTTTCTGCCACTGAAGGGAAAGGCAATTTTAAGATAGCAGCACAGAAAACGTTCTTCTAAACCTCAAAGAAATAGAATACAGTGCAGCTCATCTCAACTGTACCGAGGATCAGCAAATACCCAGCACCTCACAAAAAGCATATCCAAACACAGGCTAAACAATGTAATATTTTAAACTTCATAAGGTCTGGTGAAGTTGTTATACATAGTTAATGGAAAGGGATATTAGAGGTATAGTCCTGCACAGGCCTACTTGTCCTATGGGATATGCTGCTTTGTTTATAACAGATAAATGAGCCCTGTGGCAGTTCAAGAGGCCAAATCCTGCCTCCCTGCTGGCTGCTGCCACCTAAAACAGAGTCCTCAGAAAGGGAAACATAGGACCTGTGTCCTGGGCACACAGGTACTAACCTGACAGCTGAGCTGGAGCTGTCATTGGCAATAAGTTTGTAGTAGTGACACTTTGGGGCAGGTACGTGTTTCACCATATGGTTAATATTCCTTGCACCATTGGCACCATATGGCAGCAAGTTTAGAAAGAAGAGTAGAACAGGCTTTATGTGGGAGATGGAAGAAAGAGGAGTTATCACATATTAAAACTGACAGAAACATTCTTTAGATTTGCAATGTTGAAAACCTGTTTAATATGAAGTCCTTGCTTACTACAGGTTGAGTTGGTCCTGCTGAAACAGTTCTGAACCCACAGAACAGCACAATACTTTACTTTTCATGATTGTGATTTCTCTCACAAGTCAGAGAAAGAAGATTAATTTGGTATTATACATTAAACAAGTACAGGGCAAGGAAAATGCTAAAACCATAAGGAATAGGGATAAAATACATATGCAGTGAGAACTGATGAAACTGCATCTTGTATAATGTAAAAAGCCATCTCAGAAGGATTTAATCAATCTGCCTTTTTTTTAGTCAAACTGTGGTGACTGCATGTAAAATAGAGGAAATATTCTTTCTTTTATTGCAAAAGAACAAGACAAGGTGAGAGGAAAGTGTAATAGTTACAATAGAAGAAAAAACCATGAAATATAGCTTCTATATTCCTAGCTTCCTAGCTAAATAATCCCTTCCTCATCAACACAGCACTAAGTATGCTTCACATTCCATGGTGTTTTATTTAGTCCTCATCTACTTACCCCTTTGACAGAGAATCCACCATTTCCCTTGTGTATCTAATATGCAGTTAAAACATTCTCACCACTCAGAAATTATTCACTATATCTAAACAACATTGAAGAAAGATGTGAAAATGACCTTGGCTTTCACCTTAACTAAGAAAACAGAAACTGCTATATTTTCTGCACCCAGCTAAGATGCTCCTAAACCCAAGTATCTGACATGGCCAGTGCTAGGGGCCGGAAAGGACAGGAATACAGAATCCTTCAGCAGGTGGATAAGGGAAATTTCACCCCTCAAATAAGGCTGCTGGTCTAATTATTAGATATCATTAATCCTCCAGCATATATTTGACATCACTTTCAAGCTGTTCAAAGCACTTTACAAAATATTCTTGGTATTCATGTGATGCCAGTTTAATTTTTTAATTTAACTTTTAGTCTTAATTACACACTACAGAAAACCACTTTTTTTTTTTCTTGGTTTTTAATTTTTTCCTTCATGCCTTTCAATTATACATAAATCTAGTCTATTTAAATCTTCTTTGGAAACTGTAATATTCCAACATCGAGTATGCAAGTTTTTCTTAGCAGTCCAGTATGAAATGTGATTCATGCCTTTCCCCCTCTTTTTGTAAGCAAAAATGTATAAACTGTGGTATTCTGGATGGTGATTGTCACACTTGCTATGCACCAGAAGGTATGGCAGCCTCCATGAAGTCAATCTGATGTCTACGGTCACTTCCCTGGGGAATCAACATTCTCCAGTGTTTGTACATTCCTTACGCATGTTTTGAGTACCCATATCACCTTATAAACATTTAAACATTCATGCCTCTTTGATGATGCTATTATCGTTTTTATTTAAGCTTCTCCCATTTCACAGTGACTTTTGAATTGCTGCATGGCCTAATTTAATTAAGAAGTGATGTACTCTGTTCTTCTTTTTAGATTGTCTCTTTTCTTGTTTGTCCAACAGATTCACTGCCATTACATACAGAATCCCCAATTCCTGTAAGATTAAAAATATAAAGAAAAGAGCACAGATTTGGAGCTGCAGCCTTTCACATTTTTAGGGAAATGAAAGCAAAATAACACAGGAACAGCTGACTCTCAGTGACAGTCTGCAAATTAAATCAGTCGCTCATAGTTAGTATGTCTAGTCATTTGAGAAAACTAGAGGATCCCACCTGGCCTCTGGGTACCTCTGCATAATGGCACAGGTCTCAGATCGGATTACTCCTCTTCCCAGCAGAACCCAGTCAGTTAAAAGACAAGGAAGCTGTGGGAATGTGCTTAAAGTGAGAAGAGAATTTCTGTGTCAACAAGATTGGGCATCTTATAGGAAAGGCCTTAATGGTAGTGTAAGACATTTGGGAGGGAATCAAGAGAGAGATGCAAGGATCGGGCTCAAGATCTGGAGAGGACAGCTTGATAGGGGACAGGCTATATCGACRATCATCAGCACAGTCTATAGGATAAGCAGATAGCTATTACCAGCAAACTGCAGCAACAGTAGCTACTAGGGGGAGAAAGTGAGGCTTGAATTATTGTAAAAGCCATAGTACCCCTGTCCTGAAATGTCTGAGAACAATAGTCCTTGTGGATTCCCAGCATCGGCAACAGCGTGAAGTGAAGAAGGAAGATGGATTTATCTTACGGATATAAGACAGTTTTCTATATCTATGTTTTGTTGCTTGGGTTAGTTCTATTGTCAGTGAAGAAAAATGGGGGAGTTAGGGAGCTCCAGAGGGTGATTTATTTCAGATATCTACCTTAGGATGAACCGAGCAATTCTCAGAAGATGTTTATTTTTCTCTGTGCACTGTAACATGCTCTAAGTGTCTAGTTTAGTTTTGGTTACACTTTCTCAAATGAAGATGAATCCTATGCAAAATAGCTTTGTGAGAAAAAAAAACAGTCATTTTACCAACTATAACATGCTTCCATTTAGGTAAATTATTCATTTCTAAACAACCCAGTTTTTACCATTTTTATGTCAATTATTTTCTTCCTGAAGTGCACTTGCAAACTAAAGAGCTCTGAAACCTGCCTCATACATATGACAGCATTTAATGCTACAGCATGAAAATTGTTTAATGTTGCATTATTAATCAGCTCAATGACCTCTAACTTTCAGTAACAAAAAAAAAATGGTAAGGTCACTTGCCAATTTGCTGCAGATTGCTGTTTTCTTTTGATCTTGATTTTCCTTTGAATTTCCTGTTAACAGGGCACTATTTTAKATAACTTTATAATTCAGTATTTTCTAAAAAAAAAAATAGTAATGGAAACTCAACACCCATCTTTGCAAAGCTCTCATGAATCACACTACTTGTTCCTATTTTATAATTTCACATCACTTAGACATTCTCCTTTTTATTCTTACCAAGTTACTAAGTAGCTGTTTTGATCTCCTTTTTGGCTGCCATTTGCAATACTTCCCAGCATGGCATAATTTACAATGTTACTGACAGTGGAATTTTGAGAAGGAATAAAATCCTGCTTCCAAACTTACCCTTGGGACCTTGCCCAGGATGACGCCTGGTGGTGATCCAAACTTTGCCTTCTCTTGTAATGCTACCAAGAGGTATTGCTAAATACTCAGCACCTCCAGCTTTAGCTCCATTGTCATGCTGCTTTGCTCACAAATAYGAACTATCAACTAATGTTAATGGCTATAATCTTTCCATAGGATCTTGAGGTTTAGATTACAATGTATCAGACTTTTTCTCAAAAAAAAAAAAATGGATTATATTAACTACATGCATTTCACCCATCACTCTGTAATATCAAGAGAGGCCATCATGTTTGTCAATCGTGATTAATGTCTGAAAGTCATTGTGCTTATTGCTCAGCAGATTTCTCTCCCCCAAATACTTTTTTGACAGTCCCATATTAGTCAGTCTAGCCTACTGAAGCCTAGTTAAGTGGTCACTGATTTCCCATGTGGTCTTAAACATCTACTGTGCTGTTACCACTTACAGAGCTTCTCATTCATTTTCCAAGAGCTCTACTCTATTTTTCTCTAACTTGTGTGTTGCACTATAAATGGCACATTTCAGAATTAGGACACAAGCATTCTGCCTCAGAGAGCTTAAAATTCAGAGGTCTTATGTAGCAAGTTGCTGGAAGTACTCTGCTGCCACACCTCTAGCAGAGAGGTACAGTAAATTGTACAAAGCTAATATGGTGATTCAAAATAAAGGCAGTGCARATGGACTGAAGCCATTTGCAAATGAAACATGTTCCCAGTTTTAGAAACCGGTTGAGTTTGAAAATCAGAAAATCCTGCAGAATCATGGATAACAAARTGCGGAGATCAACCCTGGAATAACTGGTGAAAGCAGTAAATTTTGGTTGGCATTCAGACTGAAATAACCTTCCTCCCAGGAAAATGGAGATGATAGGAGAAAGGCACAAACAGGAGGGAGGAAACAGCCCTCAGAGCCCTTCAGTCATCAGTCCTGGAATTTGATAAACCAAAGGTCAGAAAACCAAATTAGCTGATATAAGAGAAAACATTAGTCAACAAGAATGGTTTTATAGTAATTCTAGTRGGGTTAAACACTGAGAGGAAAAGCTAAAAGATTTGTAGCTGCTTTTGAAAAGGAAAGTTCACCTTCCAGCCACATTCCTACATCGCTGCGCACTTGCAAGACAGACCTCCTAGGGACCTAGAGTCAGCAGCTCTGCCCAGGACACCAAGGACGCCAATACACTGCTTGGTTGAGGAGACCAAGCTCCTCAGCACAGAACTGGGACATACCTGGGAACCAGTCTTGTGAATATCTCTCCATTAGTAAAATGACASTAAAACGAAGGTGTTACACTATGTCCCCCATGACCAGATATCTAGATAACATTCAACACCAACTTCAGTTTCCTTCTGTTTCTGCATATCAATATGGGGCACTCTTTTCTGCTGAATAAAACAGACTACTTCTTCCCCTTTCAGATTCATTCTTTCTGACAAATAAAAGACTACAAGTAAACAACAGGAAAGCAGAGCCAAGTATGTTCCTGAATAGCAAAAAGCAGCTTTGCTGGTTCTAATTACACTTTGTCTCTAAACTTGTTTTCCTTTATTGCTGGATTGTGCCATTCTCTGTGCAGGAACTGCAGTGATTTGAGAGTTAAGGAGACATTAGCACATTTCTAAGAGGAAGATTTTTGTTTTCCAGGGTGAAGTAAAACAGTACAAACAGGTAAGTAGAGAAAGAGATAGATCTCTGCTTAAAGAGGAAGCTGTGAGCTACAAAGACATTCCAGCAGGGAGCAGGTATCTGTCAAGTTTGCACAAGAGTCTGCAGTGACTTACTTAATGCCTTAAAAGCAGGATGCCTTCATTACCACCCCACAATGATGGCTGAATGATATGTTGCACGTCTCACTAAAGGTCAAACAAAAGCGTAAGTATTTCTAGACTCTATGGACTTGATATTAACTGAGGTTCAAGGCACTGCTGCAGATACTGCTGCAGTCAGAGGGATGATGTTGACTTAAATTGACTGGATCCTGTACAATAACATTAATCAATCTTTTCTCAGTTGTTCATCCGTGGCAGTGTACAACTCACATCTTTTTCTGCATTGCTTTAGTACTACAGGAAGGATGCTTTTTTGCTGAGGGGATAGTAGTGATTCTTAGCAGGCTAAACTGGGTACAAAACCATGATCATCATGACTCCTTTTAGGTAGTAATGACCCAGACTGGGAATTCATCCATCCAAGCATCAGCACCTGTTATTATTTTTTTTCATTTCCATAGCCCATTGTTATTGATTCAGAGGCCATGGGGCAACTCTAGTTCCTGTACACACATAAGTCACATCCCCATCTGAGGAAGACATTGCTAACACTGTTCTTTATAACATAATATCTTTACTTTGTTGGCCCAGTGAAAGGAGAAATTAATGCCATGATGCCGGTGATGGGGTGTGCAAAAGCTGCTGAAGTCCCACAGCGTGCACCCCTTCCCACCGAAACAAACATAACAAACATTTATTTGCTATTTGTAAGTCACAGTTGAAGTCAGGCAGAGGACAAAGTTTGCAGCTTTGAATCAGTGCTTCTTATWAAGGAGAAATAAAATGTTAGTACACCAAAAGCAAGAAATGACCTTTTCCAATGAAGGTCTGGATCTGCCACTCTCATGAGCTCTTTGCTGTGCTCATGAGTGCTTGCTCCAGCACGTGAAGGGTCTCAAACTCCATTCCTTCCTAACCTAATTCTGCCACAGATAAGAGAAACCAGAAACACAATAATTTTAAGAGGAAATAAACGGTGAAGTACACATTTTTGAGAAGAAGCTGATAGCTCTAGGTACTTATTTTGGAAGACAGAGTCAGAAATACTTATGGGAGTTGGGAACATAGTCTTTTTATGCTTTAAGTGCAGGAAATGAATTGTGCAATAAGGTAGATGGCTTCAGACAGCTCCAGTTTTACTTTCTACTCTGCCAAAGACTGTACGTTCTGAGGACAAGTACCCTTGCAGTGTCTATTCTCGGACCATACATTTAGGACAGCAGCACTTCCACAGCTTCCTTTCTGGCTATTTGAGTCAGGGCTCTTAAACACTGTTTAAAGACAATGGGAAAGATTAAAAACAATCAGAAATGCTCAGTCCTTTTGAAAGGGTCTTCTGTTTGAGCTCACAATTAATACTATAATAGCACTCCAATTTCCGGAATCAATTCATTGTTGCCATGGATTCTACATACCCTCTATATTGCTTCTGAAATTGATAGGTAGCTTGAACAAACAATGGAGAAGAGATGTGATCTTATCCAGTCAGTCAACCAGCTGTTTCACTTTACAGATTTCTTCTTAATGTGAAAGCAAGGAATTTTGTTTTAATGACAAACAATTCTCACACAGCTTTCTTCTCTGCGGATCCCTTTAAATATCCTAATATTGCTTTCTTGATACATAGATCCAACCTCCCTGATCACAGTAATATGCATAAAAGGAGCTGAATCACCACGCATGAAAAACTGAGGACAACATACATAGAGAAGAGGTCTTTCTTGCCCTGCTCAGTCATTGGAGAGAGACGGAGAAAAAAAAAGATGAAGCAAAATCACTGTTAACAACAGAACTTCTTTCAATACACCTTTAGTTTAAAAAAAGAGAAATAAAGAAGACAAAAAAGAAAAAATAAATATTAAAAGTTTTGCCTTAGGAAAAGAAGGTTTTTGTGTTTGTKTTTTGTTTTTCTCCTGGAGAGTTGGTCTCATTCCACAGATCCTTAAATGTGTGTAATTTCCCTCAGGGGCTGATACTCCAGTGTTGATGGTCAGAACATTAAGTTTGTGGCCTCCAGTTCCAGGCTGTTTCTCCTCCAAAGGACACCGCAGTTTACCATGAAGCAGGGCTTTGTACAGCCATGGCACTGCTAGAGGCAGTGAACACTGGGACACTGCTGGCAATTTAATTGGGGAACCTCAGTTGCAGTAGAAAGCTACTTGGTTCAGACAAGTCACACAGTACAGTGAGACCCCAATCTCCTGAAGTACTGTACCTAAAAGCTAGAAGTTTAAGCCACAAGAGTGGGTACAATTAAGAATAGTATACTGAAAGAGGTCAGGATAATTCATTTTTAAGAGGGTGTTTTTTATCCCTCCTACAGCTTCTCTACTCTCTGTTATGCAGATTTTTGCATTCTTCAAGAATCAAGAGCATATCACCATATGCTAGCAATGCTTTGCATTTCTGCAACATATCCTATTAGAGAATTGCAAAGGACTTCAAAGGCTTCAAAATGCTTGTAGGAACTTGAAAAGACAGGGAAGTGGAAGCCCAGAGCGGCCAAGTGCCTACTCAAAAATGAGATACACAGGATCATCTCTTCCTATGCTTCCGTTCATCATTAGTGATGCATGTAAGCAGACACATACCCTTCTTTTAGCTACCAGTCTAGCAGACATCAAAACAGAACTGGATTTAGCAAGTACTTAGAAATATATAGGTACATACATATACATATATATATATAYACACATATATATATATACACACTGTGTGAATGAGTTCTCTGTGACTTACTGTTTCACTTTTGTTGCCTCAAACCATACAGAGCAGGGGAAAGCATCACATCAATGCAGTTTCAGCAAAGTTTACTTAGGTTTTGTAGTATTCCTGGATACCACAATTCTAACGCGGTGCTACCCAAGGACACTTGGAAGTTCTGGTTAGCTTTCAGT
>NW_020455632.1:666471-673477 GCF_003342845.1 Nothoprocta perdicaria
AAAAAACTATCAGTGCATTAACAGTGCAACAAGGCAAGCAAACAAAGAAGAAATTTATGGATAAATACCACCTGCAGTAGAATGTTCAGACAGTAGTTTGAAGGTACAGAAATGTGGCTTTTTTATACTATATGTTTTCTATGAAAAGCAGTGTAAAATTGAATTAATCAGTGGTTCTAGGGATGTGATTTTACATATTAGATAGAAAGGAAAATAATCTTTTTGCTTTATAGCACATGTGTTAATTTATAATTTTTTATTTCTTTTTTTTTTTTCAGGAAAATCTTACTGCCTGGTGGGGAAAAAAAGAAATCCTCTTCTCAGCTTAAAYGTTCATTGCAAGATTAACATTACTCTAATATTGTTTCTAATAGTGATTTTATTAATTTCAATCTGTAGGGTCTTATGGCTCTTATCATCCTTCCCTAATGGTAGATGCATAGATAGTTTGATTCTGTATTTGCAATATTCTGTATGCTGAGCAAAAGCTTTTATTTGCATTTTTATATCCTACTTCTTTTCCTTTATTTTCATTACTAGTAATGTTCCTTTCATCTTTTGTACATTTCCCTCTACTGAAACTTAATAAGCATCTGGTGTTTCTCCAAAACAAATTAATCCTCAATAGCTAATATAACACTTCTGTGTTTGACCTTCAGATACAACAAAAAGATACAAAAAAAGAGAGAAAAAAAATTGTTCCTACTGTTCCTTATCCTTTTCCTTTTTTTTTTTTTTTTTTTTGTCCATCACAATGGCACTGTACCCTATGGTATACACATCTTAAAATAGCTGTAGGTATTTTAAATTTTCTTCTCTGCTGTCCTTTCTCATGCAATTGCCTTCCTGAGACACCCTCTTTCAACTTTTCCATTTGAAGTATAGTTCTCCTTTCAGATGAAGGACACCAAAGTTATCCCTAGTCCTAGAAAGCCCATCAAGTGTTACATGGACAACTGCAGGAATCCACAAACATGATTTTTAAGCCCTGACCACAGCAGTAGCAGAGGGTCCTTATGGCAGGAGAGGTGAAGGAGAGACCGTCATTGCAGACAGCTACAGTGCAAAGAGCGGCAGCTACCACTCAGACTGAAGAAGATCCAACAAAAACTGTGATTCAAGGAAAGCAGCAGCCACGTCGGGTATGGTCTTTATTAGGGCTGGCAAAATTGAACATGGATGGTTTCAGGAGCCACAAAATTTACAGACCCATCACACTGTTCAAATGTATTATGCAGCTCTACCCTTACAGGGCTAGAATAACTATTTTGGCTCTGTGCTCTGTTGCTTTGCAGATTTCAAATAGCAAAACAATTAGCTGCATGTCAGGCACAGCAGGAGCTTTAAAACCTTTTCAAATCTTGTTTTGTGGAAATCAAAGATAAAATTGACKGTGTTTCTAGGCATACCCTTTTCAAAGAGCAGCCTTTTCACAATCCTGCTATTTCCATGCTATCCTAAGGTTTTTTTCTTCAAAATCATCTAAAGAAAAAGTAAGATATACTTCATTATATTTTCCAGTTGAATTTCAGTAATTCATACAGATTTTTTGTCCTTTTTACTTTTACCTTCACTACAATATAATATATATAAAATATATGCATATTATATATGAGATTATATATAATAAAAAAATAAAAATTCTAATGTAAGATACTAATAACCGTATTTCAAGTTAATAGAAAATCCAACAATTTCTAAGTCATGATTTTGAGAATTCATCCAGGATGGTATACAGACAACATTGATCTTTGATTATCAGTTTTTAATTCAGATTTTCAGCTTGATACAAGTTTTAACTGGTGAAATCAAAAGAATATGGGCAAAGTGGTTGAGGGCAACCACCCACTGTATTAGTCTGCTGCAGTTAAGAGGAAAAACCTAGTGGTGTCATGCTAGCTAATGTCAATGCATTTCATACAGTAATTGAAAGGAGCAGTAGGTTGTACCTTGCCATTTATATGGTTCACCTATCAAGCAATAACTAATTATGATGCAGCAACACAGCTGCTTGCTTGCCTGTGCCTTGATGCAAAACCCAAAACTGGTTTGCAACAGGACAGAATCTATCAACAGAGGTATTCCTGTTGTAGAAGGGTCAGCCTATATTATCTAGGCTAATTCATTTCATCGAGCTCCCACAGGGATAACCGGGACATAATCTGGCTTTGCTGAACCCRAGATCCATTGAATTAGATCAGTGGGAGGTCCTGGCCTCAAAGCATGTTGCRAAATTGCATAGGTTAATCACGTAAAAGGCCTATCTCTTTATACCTGGCATTGATTTAATGTGGTTAAGGAACTTCCAGCCTGTTTCAAAACTTAGCAGCAACATCACTATCTTATATTCACCCAAACATTTATTACCACACTTACAGCAATGTCGTTTCTCATAGGAGAGAGAGCAATGCTTTTAAATCAGAAGTCTGCCTGTTTGATCAGTTGGAAAACCTCCATGAAAGTATGAATAATTGCATATGGATCGGTAGCACGCCCAAGACTTGGCAAAATATCAGAACAAATGTTCATCCTTTTCAGTGCTCATTATTTCGTATAATCCCCATCACAGTTGGGAAGGTATARTATTGTGTTAAGTATATTACAGAAAATAAACAAGTACCACTTCAGGAATTTCACCACAAATGCTTTCTTAATGGTCACAGYATATTTTGTAGCCTGGTAACTGTTTTTTATGAGGAACAAGCAAAGRCAATGGATGATGCTGATGAGGCACTTAGGGACATGGTTTACCGGCCATGGTATTAAAGGGCTTACCATGGGACTCAATGATCTTCAAGGTCTTTTTCAACCATAATGATTCTATGATTCTATGAATACTGGTAGCAAATCTTGGGACTCTGGGAAAGCTGTGGACTCCACACTGTAGTAGTTGAATCTCCTTATGTTATAGTTAAGAGGTGTCAGTTCAGGAGTGTAATATGCTTTAGCTAAATAGCTTTAGTTTTCAGTAAATCCATGACTAGCCTGTTAGAACTGATTACAATATTACTCATAAGATTAAATTTCATGGTATTTCTTGCACGTAAGATTTTAGCAGAGGTCAAAAAAACAGCTAATTGAGCAGGAGTAGTCATACTCAATATTTTGGAAAGGAACTGCCTTTCTTCAGGTCCTAAGCGTATTGGAATTTATCGAGCACATGTCATGATTATTTTATTCTATATATGGCCATTGAGGGCAGGAATTTTTTTTCTGCATCATTCTGAAGCAGCTGATGTTGCCCACTGACAGCAATTCAAAACTGAACCAAATAGTCCTCAGGCCTGATTCAGTGCAGGAATTGAAACTGTAGCTCAGCTCCAAGACTCRCTCTTCTGAACAAACCCATCATGACATTTCCTGCATTACCCAAAGGTGAAAAGTAACATAAACAACTTCTCAAAGCTACACATAAACAAAAGCTCTGCTCTGATTAACATCATCTCTTACAGTGCACATGGTACTCTAGTCCCTCTAACAGGCTGAGATTTAGTCTGACATTTGAAAACTGTGGTAAGTTCCACCCAGCACAATAAAATCTCTGTAAATTGATTCAAATAAGTCATTACAATGGAGATGATAAACGAAGGATGTCACCACCTATCACTTATATGCCAGATTCCACACTGAATGGCTCCTTGGTTATTGGATGTGCATTTGCTTTGCAAACTACTATCAGGAGGCATATTAGAAATTCAAAATCTTCTCATTTCCTCGGTTGAAACACTTCCAAAATTTCTTGCAGTTTCTTTGTCTCTAATAGTCTTTTATAGCTTTATTCAAATTTTTCCTTCCCCCTGCTGACCGTCGAAGTGGCTTCCTCACTAAAATTGTCATCATGCACAAATGGCACAGTCATGCTTCGTAAGTCACACAGTCTTGGAAGCAGCTGTTCACTCCTGGCTATGAAAAGTATCAGAGACGGGTGTATGCTACTCAGCATAGAAATCTTTGGGCACATCCCAGAAGCACAGGTGCAGTGGAAATCCACGAAGCTGATAACTCATTACCCTACAAGATCACTGAACCAGAGCATCAATATACAGGAAAAATAGGACAGTTGGCTTGGCAAGTCCTCGATGTAAAAATTGGCTATGCAAATCATATGCACGGCTGAGGTTACTTGTTTGGCAAATGGGTCTTGGGCCAAAAAGAACAGTTGTTCCCAAGTCCTTCAGAACTAAAACCAAGGGCAGACTTTAAAAATAAATTCAATTATCTGGGATGAACAGCTTTTTCATCATGCTCTCTATCTTGACTAGAAACAGCCTGTGTTGTATGACAACTTCAGAAGAGTGTGTACGCTTGGTACAGCTCCACTATGAGACTTGTTTTAATACCCACACCCCACAGGCAGCAGTGGGGTACTCTAGATCTTCAGTACTCTGGTTACACCCATTCCACTTAATTATACACTGTTAGGGCCTTGTTTCTTGAGTTACCAGTGGAACTGGCTGATCTCATTCACACTGCTAGATTTTCTTACCATCCACATCAGAATGGCTGTGCCAACATATCCACAGGAAATGATGCCTGCTCCATGTTAACTCCTCAAATACAACCAAAAAATCCTTTGGAGATTGCTAGCTGGACCATACAAAGGACATGCCAGGAATCAATTCAATAATTTAACAATATAGGTGGTTAAGTTTCTGTCCTCAAGAGCATCCTCAAACACTGTTTGATTTGGTGGTATCCATAAGCATAAGTGCACAAGGTAATTGCTGTTTGGCTACTAAGATTCTCCGTACTTTGCAGATCAAAGAGAAGTTACCTAAATTAGCATGGGTGTTGCATGAAATTTTGGCAGAGCAAGAAAGAAATTGAGGAGGAACATTTTACCCTAGTAATTTTCTTCAGAACATGCATAGATACCTCTCTGCACTAAAAGGTAGAATATGGCCATGTCTAACAAAACCCAACTAGCTAGTTGACTCAAAATCTTCCTTTGTAGAAGAGCAAGGAGCATGCTACAGACATCCTCACTCTAATGGAAACAAATTTGAGGAGTTCATTATTCACTATATAAAAAAATATATATCTTTAAACAACTGTTTTAAATGGACATGCCAGAAGTTTCAAGGAGTGCTCCATTGTTCAAGTAGTGTGGGTTTTAATGTAAAACATCTCTGCCTTCACTTTATCTGCTGCCTTCATGATTTTGTAAACTTTGGTCCCTCTCTGCCCTCCTCTGTGTTTTCTGTCACCTTGTCACATCCTTCCTGAGATGTGAAGGCCAGAACTGACAGTGTGGGTCTACCAAAGTTTTATACAGCAGCAAAAGGGCATCCTTTGATTTTTTTCAGTGTCTTTCCTGATGACGCTCAGCTTTTTGTTCTTTTTTTGGCTGTCACCACACATTAAGTCAGAGATTTCAGAATCCTTCCAATAGTAATGCCAAGCTCTCTTTCCTGAGTTAACGGCTAGTATCTTGGAGGCATGATTTAGATTTTCTCCAGGTCAACTACTGCTCATTTACCCTTTCCAAAGCTCATTTGCTGCCTCTTTGACCATTCACTCAGTTTTACTATATCCTTTTGCAGTTGCTCACTATCAGTGAGAAAGTTGACAAAGATAGTGAGGATAATGCATATTATCCACAAATTGGGAATTTAACAGCTTACTCACTTCAAGAACAAAGATGAATGTCAAATAAAACTAAGCATGCTCACACATTTAGCTGTATGTGCAAGCATGCTGAAAACTAATTTCCTCGGCAGAGAAGCCCTAAGGGCTATGCCAATCATTGAGATTGGAACAAATCTCACTAATATATACAAACCAAGGTATGTCACATACCTGCTTGATATCAGTGAAGGCTAAGGATATTGGAACCACAAAACCAAATTGCACCTTTTTTTTTTTTTTTTTTATAATTTCAGGGCTACATTGCTTATTAACATTATCAAATGAGCAAGGTGACATATATCCATCACAAGCAGCTTTCCCAAATAAATTCTCAGCAAGTTTTTCATGAAAGCTCTTCTATCTGGACAGATAAATGTTAGAATAGTGTAACTGGTGTTGCTATTATTCAGAGAAAACCTAAAGTCTGAGGTTGACTGTTTCATTGACCCTATAATGGATGAGTCAGTTCTCTTTTTCCTGATAGGCAGGCATGGAAGCGGTCTAGCAACAGGCTTATAGGCAAAACAAAAAACATTTATTTTCTTCCTGTTGCAGAATCACCTCTTCTAGGTGCTCTTTCAGGCTCACTCTCTAGCAATAAAAGATAGTATTATTCCTTGCAGAAAAACACAGAATTCCCTCATCACTTTGCAGAAGGAGTTCAGCACTACAGACATTCACTGCTGTCCTTTGTGTATAAACCAGTCATAAAAGCTCACCCAGTTCTGTTTATTGAGGGTTATCCATAGTGAAAACACCAACAGTCTAGCAAGTTTGATTCTCCTTTTCCTTGCAAAATTCCCTGAAGGGAATGTTTGAGATGATATTTATTTAGCTTTTACTTACAACTCACCTGCTGGTCTTAAACCAGTACTATAGAGGTTAGAATTCCTTGAAATTTAAAGAAGGAATTGCAAGTCAGGATCCTACAGCAGTGCTTTTGCTGTATGCTAATCAAGATCCACTCTGAGGATATAATCAAAGAGTTTGTAGAAAATAACTCAAACAGATGAAAAACAAAAGTTCTCCAAACAAACAAACAAAAGACTATTCTTCTTAGCACATTTAAGAGGAGCTTTTGGGCTAACCAGCTAAACAGCCAACTTTTCTCCTGAAATAATCTATACAAAAGAAGCCATTGTCTTCTCTTCCACCTCTGAACTTCCAGCATGGCTAGAGCTGGCAATGACAAAGCTGCAGGGCAGGTAGCCCTATCCTGGTCTCCAATGGACCTCTCCTGGAGGTCTAGAGAGGGTCCTAGCCAAAGTGACTGTAGCCACTTTCTTTCTCTTTTCCTTTTCCCTTTCCCTTTTTCCTTTTTCTTTTTTCCTTTTTCTTTTTCCCTTTCCCTTTCTCTTTTCCTTTTCCCTTTCCCTTT
>NW_020455632.1:673927-676347 GCF_003342845.1 Nothoprocta perdicaria
TTTCCCTTTCCCTTTTTCCTTTTTCTTTTTTCCTTTTTCTTTTTCCCTTTCCCTTTCTCTTTTCCTTTTCCCTTTCCCTTTTTCCTTTTTCTTTTCCTTCTTTTCCTTCAACAGCTTATTATGGTTTATTTTATCTGATGCTAACACAGACACTGTCAGTGCCTTCCTAAATATGGGTTCAGTTAAGCCACAATCAGGTCCTAGTATGGTGGAATTTGAGGGTATGACCTAATCCCTAAGAGGAAAGTGAAGACTGTGTTTAGAAACATAAAGCAGCAAGCCTGTTCACACAAGCATGGCTCACGTGATACAACATCTGAGCTCAGATAAGCCCTTAGCTTCATCAAGTCCTTGGAGGTCCATACCTGGTAGATCTATCATTTCTGACATATGAGTGACAGAAATAGTGTTTCTGCAATTWAACGACTTACTGCTTGCCAGCTTCATCAGGCTAAATGGCCCCCTTAACACCATTAACTGAAACAAAACATGTTTCCTGACATGACCAAGAAGCTTTGGATAGTAACTGAAGTTGATGGATTCCATTCTTTTGGGACAAATAAAAGCCACTTCTGCGGAAAAAAAGAGCAGCGTAATTCTGTGGTGGACTCAAAGAAGTCAGGACTATGACAGGACTCATTTCAAATTCAAAGCAATTATCTTCAAGATTTCCCAGTGTAATTGCAATATTTTTCACAAATTTTGGAGCAACCAAGGTCCAAAGCCACAAGCAAATCACTCACTCCCACTTGCTGCTTTTGTCAAGCAGCTTTCAGATTCAAGTCCCTCGTCACACAAAAAYAACATCCTCAGAAAATAAACTTGTAGTGCACGGAGACATTGCAGCACAGGTCAGAGTGTGACTACAGATCAAAGCATTTGCATTGGCAGATATCTGATGACAGATATTGCCCAAGAATACATAAAGCAATGGGAAGATATCTCCCCACATCTTCCCACCATAATCCCAACACCTTGACCACCCTCACATTCACAGACCAAATGACTTTTTTTCCCAAGGAATTTTCAGAAACCAACTCAGTCACACTCTAGAACACTTGCAGCAGTGAATCCACCCATCCGGAGAGCTGCTGATCTGCAAAATGCTAAAAGACCCACAAATCAGCAATTCATTGCACAGACCTCTTCCTGAGAGAGAGAGAGAGAGATAGAGAGATGTCCTCTCATGTCCTTCAAGGAGAGTTGCCCTCTCAACTGCCTCAAAGCACATTGCTTAAAATAATCCTGGAATGGCAGGATGCACTGATGGCAATGAGCACGCTCTAGACGCATATATATACGTAGGACACAGTTTCCAAGTAGAAACCAGGGGCCCAGATGTTCACATCATCTGGGCAGGATGGCAGTATATGCTGCAGAAACCCTATGATCTGTTCATCACAGGCAGCATGTCACAGGCTCGATCTCTAATCTCATCTCAGTATTCRCATTCAAGCATTATAACTCCAGAGCCAAAAGTTCTAGTATTTCTCTGAAGGAGATTCTTRCCATCTGAAACCAGACAAAAATATACAAATCCATTTCACTGTGGTTTTCTTATTGTTCTTCATGAGTTTTAGAGGGCTACTCTTTTAGCAGTTGTGCTAATATTGCAAGGCACAGCCTCTGAAAGAGCTTCCAAGAGCAGCAATTGCCATTACAAGACTGTATAGCACATGCACTTTATGTCATATTTTATATTTATACAACCATTTTTATTATTTTTGAATTACTCTTGAAAGATTGTCCTTCTCCACTGCTTAATTATTTATACAACAAGATGACCATCAGCTGAAGTGACACGTAATGTGAAGCAGATTATTGCCATATGAAATTGCAGTAAAAAAATGAAGAGCACCAAAATATTTTTAAATTAGGAGGCTTATTTACTGTGGGGATATAATGAAGAATTTTTCTTTGCCTGTTTGCAGGGTGAGCCAAAAGTAACATTTCTAATAAGCTGTAATTTTTTTCAATCTCCCATTTAGTCTTTTCTACTTAAGTAGGTAGAATAAAATATTTTCCATGTAAAAAAMTGAAAATTTTCCATGCCCAATTACTGCTCTATTTTACTGTGCTCCTCAGTTATTTTATTTTTCTCCTCTTCATGACAGAAGTAGAAACCAAAGGCTGTTGCATTGATTGGCAGATCTAAAGAATCACGGAATCACAAAATCACAGTTATTCCTCATCTCGTTTTGCCTTTACAGATACATTTTCCTTACCTTTCCTAATAAAATATGTCTGAAAGTCTATATGTTAAAAAGCCCAGTGTGGACTTCTGTAATTAATAAGCATAAACTATGGATTAGAATAAATCACGGAATAAGAGCTGGGGAATCTCTATCTCTGAAGAGGATTTGGTGAGTTGGGCAGAGAGGAACCTCATGAGGTTCAATAAGGACAAGTGCAGGGTCCTG